>NW_009620191.1:20613-36880 GCF_000690535.1 Cariama cristata
TGGAGGCTCGGAGAGGGTGATGGGGGGGGTGTAGCCGGAGCAGGGCAGCTTGGGGAAGCCCCCACCTCCTGCAGTCAGGCTGGCTGCCCCCGAGCTCACCCAGCCCTCTGCTTTTGAAGGACCCTTTCAGACCAGTTTTTCACGCCGTGTCCAATACAGGCCTCTGAGACCAGGTCTTGGGCAGGCCTTCTGCAGGCATTTTGGGCCGTGCATCTTGCCTCCCCCAGACCATGCAGACGTGCGGTACCTCTTGGGTAGCTTGTATTTTGGTTGAATGGTAGGTGATTAAGCATCAGTACTGCGTGGCCCAGGTGAATTCATTTTCTGAACAAAATCAGACTCTTAAAATGCTGTGGGAGGGGAAGAGGCAAGTATTTTGCAGGGGCTGTTAGTACAGCATTTTTGTGTTGGTATTTTTTTTTCTTTTTTTTATAAAACTTGAAACCGAGGACTGGATTTTATCAAAATGTCCCTTCTTGCACACCTGGCAAGAGGGAGGAAAAGAGATATTACTTTTTTTTTTTACCTGCAGAACATAAAGGAATTAAAACATCTCTGCAGATCTTAAAATCCTTATTATTCCTGCATTCACTTAGAAGCTGAAGATGAGCAGAGTTTAATTTTAAAGCCCTCATTCTGCGCCTGTGAAACAAACACTCTCTTCCTTCTGATAAATGATTAAAGTACCAGCAATTTATTTTTTAAAGGAAAAGATCACAGGAACTTCTGAGCTCCACACCCAGACTCAGGTATAAATTTATCCTCGCTGAGGTGATACTCCTGTACTTTAACCGTCGGATACTTCCCACCCTAGTAGTAACACAGGGAACAAAAAGGTGTTGCCCCAAAATAATAAATGCAGGGACAAAGAAATAGTGTCTTTAGTAAAGTTTTCCTTATATGCTTGATATACCAATTTCCAACGGTGACTTTGACACTGAATTCAGTACCAGTGAATTCGGTTTTTCAGGGCGGGGTTTTTTTGTGTGTGCTTTGGCTTTTAAAGAAGTTATTACAACCAATGTCATGGACAAACTTGAAGGTGTAAGATTTTATTCTTCCTCTGCCACCACAGATAATGAAGTTTTATCAACTCCCTTTTATTATAGTAATCTAAAACTGTATCCTGTAATAGGGTCATAAACATTTAATGAAACTGAATTCTGTATGAATAAAAAAAAAAAAAGAGAGAAAGAGAGGCTTTAGGGTGGACAAATGGAGAACAAAAGGGAATCCTTAGGTGTCTGTTGTCCAGAGCCTCAGCAAACAATGCTCCTCCACCCTCATCTCTGTGCCGGCGTGCAGCCCGGGCACCTCTTGCTTAATTCCCATTAGTGGGGTTTTGCCCTGGGTTTAAACTTTACCATACCCAAAGTGAGGTGCTGAAATGCAGCCCTGAACTTTATGATTTTTTTTTTTTCCTCCTACTGTTTAAAGCCTTTCTGGTATGTTCTGCAGGGACTTTTAATGTATTGTTTCATCGTGTACTTAAAACGAAGGGGATGTTAATTACTCTGACACCATGAAAAGCATAAATGCTGCCTAACTGACATTCACCGGTGCATTTCAAAGAGCAGATGTATATTACTATAGCATGGCAGTTACATTAACTCTGTGCAATGACAATAGGAAAAACTGATAATAAACATCAAACTCATCTGCCTTTTACCACAGAAAAAAGAAAGTTCAAGTGTAGTGGAAAGTTTTGGGGGTTGTTTTGTAAATTACCCCTCGCTTTCTTGCTCTAAAGCCTTTTGCTGGAGCAAGTTTTCAGGCTGGAGAAGACAGCAAGCAGCCCACGTGCTCCCTAATTCTGGTTTTGCGAGAGGCACTTGTGCCCTGCGTTCCTCTCACACGGGGGTTTTACCAGCACGTGTTGGGAGGATGCTGAAGAGTTTGGGAAGGAGGGGTGCTGCACACAGATGGATCTGGAGGGTGCTAGGAGCTAAGTTAGTGGAAAGACACGGAGCACGTTTTGCTTTGGAAGGGTTCAAAGAGATTCCCTGTGTGCAACTGCAATGGCAACTTCTGTGGTGCAATGTCTTATCGTCTGCTCTCGGTCCTTCAAAAATGCACACCTAAAAATATCCATCGTTAACTTTGGGTAGCCAGCCTGTTGTAAATGACAAGGTATATTCCCTCGCTGAGAAGTAGCTGATATTAGACAACATATGATAACCTGGCCTGTTATCAAAATATGATAACATTGGCCTTTGCCATGCCAAAATTGGCTTACAGCTCCCTAAAACAAATAGGCATACGTAGGCGTAGGAGATTATGGATCACTTTGGTTTTCTTACTGGCAAACATAAAAATGGCCAGAAATATTATAGTTCCTTTTGCGTAAGGGCTTTTTGTTTGGAACTGTTCATGCTCGGCAACATGAATCTTGGTTTGTGCAGGGGGGAAAATACGCAGAGAAAAAATGACCTGGAACACCCTGATATTTGTGACTGTGGCCTTGGTTTCATTTGTTAAATATAGTGGCAAGAAGTCATTGAATATTGGAAACTTCATCAGAATAAGACAAATAATATTATTCCTTACTTATTCTCCATGCGTTTTCCTTTCACAGAGCTTTGGCTGGGGACTTCTCCTTGTTTCTGTCCTTTCTTCAGTCTGTTGCCATGCCTGCAGCTATGACTAAAAGCAAGAATAAAGATTAAAACTAGCTGAAAATTTTTAATAAACAAATTTCTAGCAGAAAATTTGAATTTTAGCAAAAAAAAATTGTCAGTGAAATAATTTCCGTTCACCGTGCTGCTTTTTCCTTGAGAAAACTGAAGACCCCAAATCCAGAAATATGTTTCTGAAAGAAGAAAACTTAAGTTTAGGGTGGACATTTTTCAAGGTTGACTGGCAGAAATGACAATGGAGGAAAAAACCCTAGCAGTTTGGGGCGTTGATGGAAAACATTCCACCAAATAGCACATTTTTCTATCTGTTGAGGTAAATTGTAAAGGACACATCTTCAGGTACAATAAACTTGCACAGCTATTTTTTTTTGTTTCTCCTATTTTCAACTAATGACCTTGACAAATTTATAGTAATTTGTACTAAATTCTAGCTTTCCCCTATTTTTTTGATCTTAGTACACATGGTGTAGGTTGTAGCCCAAAAGGACTAACGTGATATAGACAGAAACATGATGGAAATGTTATTCTTCATCTACAGAGGTTTCCCTTTAGGTATATCACAGGTGGGCTTCCCCGCCCCCCCCTTTGTTTTAGTGAAAATGGAGAACATGGTTGTGAAAAGGGAAGCTTTAAAAATAACGTGTGATCTGGAAGCGTGAGTGCATAAATTATCAGAGCCAACTTTTGAAATACGTATTTGCAAGTGTTACAATCAGACACGTTTCAGAACGTAAACTGTAGTAGTTGTAAGATAGATGTCTCCCCAGAGGAAAGCAATAAATAGTACAGCCACGCAGTTACTACGCCTCGGCTGTGTATTTCCATTATTTATGAAAAGGTAGAAAGCAAGCTACAATTCCAGAAAACCCTTTGATCAGTGTATTTATTTTTCAAATACCTTTAAAAATAATATCAAAAAACCCAAACCAGAAGAGTCATTGAAAGACTGGAAATTGGCTATGGATTTTAAATATGCATGAAAGACAAAAAAACTGGGATGAGTAAACAATTTCCCTTGAAACCTCTCCTTGACATCCACAATACTGCAAAAAATTATTAGACCACTGGAAGCCAACTCTTTTTCTGCACCTTATGGTGCCCGCTCTTTCTCTGTCCTTGCTTCTTGTATATGTTGATTCTAACACCTCTGAGCCTTTTTGTTCTATGACAGCCATGGGAGACTGTTACAGAAAATATTAAGTACTGTTACTAGTAATGTCTGTATGTGGAGGGGGGGTAATTTAGGTTGGAAGGGACACATCTAGAGCTCATCTAATTCAACCTCCTGATGGAAAAAAAAAGAAAAAAAAGGCTAGCTTCAAATGAAGATATTGGTTTAAGTGCTTTGTTGGATTGAGACTTAAACCTGAAAATTGAAAGGAAAAAGTCTACATGTTTCATGCAGCTGAAAGGAGGGCTGAAAGACCAGGAAAAAAACCCCAACCACATCTGCAGTTCTTAGTTATCAAAGTAAAAAACAAGCAGTTGTCTCACAACTGAAACATAGCTAGTAAAATCACGGAAATACTGGTTGTGAGTCTATAAACAAGTTTGTATTGAAAAACCTGCTCAAACTGGCTCTTGGGCTTTCCTCCCCGAATTCACATCACTTCAAGAAAGTGTCTGGATTGCACATCTAGACTGGATGTCTGGATCTCTGCGTAGATTTTGAGATCTCTTGGTGAAGGTATAGGAAGCCAGACGGGCTGTTAGCCCTTGACTTTTTTCAGGGTTTCAGTGTCTTGAAGTTCTTCTCATTTTATACTAAACCCTCAGCCAACAAGGAAGCATATATAAACATATAGTAATGTATAGGGTATATGATTAGTCCTTACCCAGCAGCACAAACTTGCTGGGTAGCGTTTCCATCCGTGTATGATCCCAGTGAAATATATGAATAGGTGACTTTGAATGGTCTCCACGTTGTCTCTCTCTGAGGGATTTCTCAGCATCCAAACCTTCAAATGTGTCGGTGTCAGTTTGCAAAGGGCTCCCGCGTGTGTTTCAGAAGTGTCCTCGAATCAGTCGTTGCTATGTAGGAAAGACTACCGTTTCCGTTGCTGCAGATATATCGCTCAGTATTAATATGAGAAGACGGAAACACGGATAGTAAGATCATAACCTCACAGTTTATGGCACAGTGAAGAGGTCTCACAAGGATGCAGTAGAGTGGATGTGATGTCTAGTTTTAAAGACTTAAACGTTAAGATCAGGGTTGTACTTCAACACCATATGCTTAATATGGACTTGGGAATTTGCGAAGCAGAGGCACCCCGCTGTAACTTGCATCTAAGCAGGGCTGGGCTTTCAGAACCATGACCTGATAGCATGGGAGAGCGCGGGGACTCGGTGTTCAAGCATGTCCAAAAAATTGCATGACCAAAATGGGTCCTGTGCTTCTGCAAACATACAGCCTCTTCTTGTGCCCCCAGGCCGAGAGCTGGAGCAAATTATCCCTCTCTGCAGCCCTTCAATAAGCAAATACTCAGGAGGGTGATAGGGTGGGTCCTTTTTCAGAGACTGCTTTGCAGAATGAGATTTGAAAGCTCAACAACATGAAGTGCGTCTATATAAACAATTCTCTCCCCCAGGAATCCCACTATATAGAGACAAATCTAGTCTGAATAAGGAAAAGAATATTCAAACAGAAGCCAGCAGAGAAAGCATATCATTCGTGTGGGCATGAATCGAGGTGGGGGCTTACCCATATTCTCACAACCCCATGATTACCTAAGGCATAGCCTGAAAATCCCAGGACTCTTTATTGAACATCTTTTTTCTCCCCTCCCTTTTTAACATAAAAAGCAATTTACTGACAAATCGTTCTGATGTAATGGATTTTTGTATGCCTGAAATCATGGCTAAGCTTTAAGCAAGGAAAATCAATAAATGATGCGTAGCCGTCAGCCATGTATACGGCAGCTTAGTATTATTCTAATAGTGTTGTCTCTACGGAAGGAAAGCGGGAGAGATGCATCTGCTGCTTCAGTTCAGTGCTGACCGTGACCCCCTCCCTGCAGAGGGAGCTCAGGGAGCCCCCTGCCCTCCAGTGAGGCCGCAGGGCATCCTCTCCGCCCTACCAGCGGCCACTGCCCCTGGGAAATGGTGACATCTGGGGAGGAACGGGCTCCGTTTTCTCCAAGTAACCACCTCAGCCTCTGGCCATGAGGCTGCACGTTGTAGTTTGGGAGAAACTGTAAATCAGGCAAGACTAGAAACCAAAGTGAGATGCAATTAAAGAATATTTGTACTGCGAGGGACGGGTTCCTGCTTGGTGCTTTCTGTAATAACTCTGCTGAAGCTGGCGACCCTTCCCAGTATGTCTGTGCTCGGATGGGACTTTCCCTCCAGCTCCTTCCCCACTGCTCCTAAATGCTTGGGCAGGCAGGGCATCTCTGCGTGCTCACAAATAACATCGTACAGCCGTGGGCCAAGTAGTTTTGTCTTGTTAACCCAGAGCTTCAGAGCCGGGGCTGGACTAACAACCGGGCTAAGTCAAAGCAGCTGGACTCTGGCCTTGGGAAGTCAAGGTGGGGTCTTCCTCCCTCGTAATATTTGTGCTGGGTATGTAGCAGTGAGTGGCCCTAAAATCTCTGGCCGATTTTCCCTGAGGGCACTGTCAGAGGTATTTGTGCTTGTGTCCCTTAAGGACCCCCCAGCCCTGTTGCAGCCTGTCCTGAAGTCAGGCTGCGGGCAAGAGGAATTTGTTGAGGCTGAAGTGGGTATATATAGCATTAGGGCAATACAGAGGAACACCGTGGCCTCTCTTCCTCTTGGAGAGGCTGCTGTCACATGTTACCTTCAACTTGTTAATTAACCAGCTATTAAAGATCATCAAATAGTCTTGCAACTTCGTCAAGTTCCTCTAAAGCAATGCGTGGTGATGCTTTGCTCACTTGGACAGGTTAAAAGCTAAAAGGAGAACTGCAAAATGAAGTCAGAATATTAATTCCTGTGAGGGGTCTCCAAAAAATAATTATTTAAAATATTGGAGTAGCTTGCCTAGTCTTGAAAACCCTTGTGAGACGATCTGAACCTATGAGTGTTCAGAAAGGGAGAGCAGAACTCACTCCGGTTTCCTTTTTCCCTCGAGGCTGAGCCAACTCAGGCAGTGGCACAGGCAGGGAGAGCACGCATGGATGAAGCTACTCAGTGTTAAAAAACATTCTTCCCTGTTTAACGACGTAAGTTACTCTACACTGCCTGGAAACTGTGATAAGAAACAGGACAGCGCTTTAGAGATACCATGCTTTAAATTTTGAGTAATGTACTACTGGGATGTTTATAATAGCTAAAGTGCAAACTGATCACGCAGGCATAAAAGGGCATGCTGGTTACATAAAATATAATAATGTACCCTTCAGCAAAGTGACGTGTTCCATGTAGAATATAATGTACTATATGAAATCAGTAACATATAAGAGAGTGGAGAAGAGTTTCAAAGACCAGACAGGAGCAAGGAATAATACCAGAGAGTAGCACATGATGATATATGACATGTGGAGGAAATAAGAGAATTAGATTGAATCTTGGGGAAGATTGAAGTTCTCCATGAGGAGATAAATATAATCTAAACCAAAGATATTTGGTGGGAAGGAGCTACTTACAAGGCAATCATGTTGGAAGTGCCTAAGTGGACAACAAATCAAATATGAGCATGCAATGCGGTTGAAAACTGAATGTATAAACGCCAATGTAATTCTGGCCAGTGCTGTGACAGGGAGGCAGAAAGGGACACTTCTTCACACAACACGCAGGCGACAGTACTCGGTAGGAAACATTATCTTTGGGAGCCTTGATAATAAAGCTCCAGCGATCGGAGGTGACAGCGTGACGAGGAATGAGGATACCGCAGAGAACTTTGGGACGCAGAAGAGACGGACCTCTGCTGGAGCAGAATTGAGCAAGTCCGGCTGAGTGGCAACCAGCACGTGGATGGCTGCTTGCAAAGGGCTGATGCAGGGAAGCGTGGTGGACCGTGGGCACAGCAAGCCCAACTGATCAAAAGAAACGTCTTCTTGAATTTCAGGGGGAAAATGGTCGGTAAAGCTGGTCCCTCTGCCTACAGAAAGGGATGGGAGCCCTGTCATTTATCATGTAAAAGGAGTTTATACGACCGATTCCCTAAGGAGCGAAAGGGAGCCTGAGCGTTACCTCATGCATTATCCCGCTTCACGGCAGTGGGGTTTGGGGGCTACCACCGACAAAGCTGAGGTCGTGCTTTGCAAGGAAGAAGGGCTGGGATGAGCTAGAAGCTTGTTCCACCTCTTGTTTCTCCTGCTCAGCCCTGAAGCAAGGATTGCTCAATAGCTCAAACTGTTTCAAGTACTGGGGGTGGCCAGCGGGTGTCAGTTTTGCTCTATGAAGCAGCTGATGGAGCTTCCCTTATCTAAAGTAAGAAACTACCTCTTAAAGGAGGCAGTGGGAAAAAACAATCCCACGGAGATATGTGAGGTCAGCCCTACAGTTTGGCGTTTTGGCGTTTTCATAGCTCTGTCTACTTCAAGAGCAGCCACAGATAATAATTCTTACAGAAGTCGTCGTCTTAGTTTCTCCTCTTTCAGTATCTCTGATTTTAGGGCAATGACAACTAAGTGAGGGTTTTCGACAGAGCCCTTTTGTCCTGCAAAAGAAGAAGCCACCACCTACAGCCAGACAAACACTTTATGTCAAAGGCTCCTATGTGCAAATGTGCAAAAGCCTTGCGTGAGCCATCTAGGATAACCTCGCTGGAGGGTCATGATTTTGTCAGCCAGTTAAGACAACTCAGTATAGTGTAGAAATCACTTAAAGATCGAGACAATACTAAAGACTTATAGCTACTTTGGATACAATTTCCATGGAAAACATCTTCAGATTTTAAGGATCGTTTTCAATAGCTATTTTTAACCAAATGTTAGAGCTGAATGTAAAATTATACCCTTGTTGAATTAAAAAACATCCCAACAAAGCCAAACCAGCAGCAAGCCGCTACGAAAAGCATTTGCTTTTCTAATGCAATGAGTAAGCTGAGACCTGGTACTTCTATAAGGCTTCATAATAAACTCTCTGAGTGTTTTGCATGAGGAAAGTTTTGTTATGAGAAGAACACTTTAGCAGTGTACGGATGCAATAAACCAGCAAAAGCAATTCAGAGAAGAATTTTTAAGACAAAGATAATGATTACATCTGCAAAGGTTTTTCTATTTGTGTGCTCGTTCAGAATGCTGTAAAATTTGAATCTTTTTTACTTTTGTAGATTTTAGATGGGGTCTGTTCAGCTCAAGTCAGTAGGAGAATTTCTATTGATACGAGTGGTATAAGCTCAGGCCTGCGCAGTGAAGAAAAGATACCTGATAAAATTACATCTTCTTTAGCCATCGTTCCACCACCCAAAATCTTAATTAGAAGAATCCCTCATATTGCTAATAAACAGAAAGTAACATTTGTTCTTCCCGATCTCAGAAAAAAAATGACAGTGTATTGGCAGTAGCCAGGAGTAAAAGATTGTCTCTTTAATACAGAGACCGAATGATGTCTTCATTGATTTAAATCCCCAAAGGAGAATTAAAAAATAGAAACGCCTCCCTCTTAAAAACAAATAAACAAACAGGAAAAAGGAGGCGTTTTCAAACCACAAGAATGAAGTTGTGTTTTCTTTGCTTGCACAGTTATGTGTGGGTAATGTCTGGATGTAGGGAACTGTTATTCCTTTCCTGGACTAAAATAAGAATAATAAATAAAACTTTGAAAAATGAAGAAATCCTCTACCACTAAACAAATCAGTCTCCTAAAAACAAGCTGTGGAGCACTCCAGCAGCTCTGCTGCTGGAGCAGAACAGAGGAATGCTTCGCAATAAAAATTAACATGCAGCTTAAAAAAGGCTATGGTCAAGCGTTGTTTCACGTAACACCGAGAGGAGCGTAAAAAGATGCTAATGTTTTATTTTTATGATCTAAATTGTTGCTTGTGGTCAATCAAGGTTAACCTGGCTCCACTTTAAAACTGATTATGTGGCCGGTTAATTTAAGGTGACTGTATTTTCACAAACCCCAGGACAGCTCTATGGTGACACACTGCTTCTGGGCAGCAGAGAGGCATACAACCCCCCCTGTTTTTTAAATGGCTCTCTCTTGCACACTTGCACAGCCTCCATCACAGCTGTATCCAAGTCCCTGCCACTCTTGCTGAAGTGTTCCTGATTCTCACCACAGTTGACAGAGAAGAAATACTATCAGCTTTATTTTCTAGGTGAAGAACAGAAGTATGAAGAGGGATATTCACCCACCGTAAGGAACTAATTTAAACAGCCGATTATCTCCAGCCTCCCTGTGTAGCCACCGAAGAAAGCGATGCTCCCCTGGAGACTGACTACGAGCAGGAATCTAATTTTGGTGCTTGGAGGTGCAATCTGGACACATCAGTCTTTTCCGTTGACTCCAGGAGCAGCCAAGGAGCAGGAGGCTAAACAAGGTGCCTACAGCAGAATACCCCTTGAAAATGGAGAGGGAAATGAATATCCTCCTCCAAAAGCAAGGCATTGAAAGCGAGTCAGCCACAATCCAGACTTGGGCTTAGTCCCCAGGCTGTCCGTCACCTCTGAGATGACAGCGTGTCAGCCTTTGGCTCAGCTGTGCCACTTCTGGAGGTGGAGGGCTGGGCGTTTTTGTTTTCTCAGGCAATTTTACATTCTGACTTCATTACTCATGAGACTCTGACGACATACCCTTTCTGCAATGATCAAAAGACTACTTTGGATGGCAGCTTTTCAGCCCCAGCGCTCAGTGCAGATGCGGTACTTCACGCTGAACTGCTTGCCCTGAGTCCATGCATTGCGCTGAGCAGCACAGAGGGGACTAACTAATCCCTGCCTTGCTCCCCTGGCCTAGGCCAGCCGTGCCTGTCCCCTGGATCAGGTCATGTTGCAGAGCCACACACCCGCAGGAGCTGCTGTCAGCCTGAAAGATGCTTTACCTGTTTAGTCCCTGACCACCACAGCAACTAGTTTTCAACCCCGCACCACAGCCCCTTCCCGGCTCCCTGCAAGCACCAGCATGATGCTGGAAAAGCGGTGAAGGGAGAGGGCCAAGGACTAGTGAGGGTAAGGTACATGCCAGTAAATCCATGTAGATTTTTGTAGCTATGCACGCTCAACAGGGGTGGTGTTGGTTTTGGAAATGTGGCGAGTGAGGAGTGAAATGAATAAACAGGACATCCTTCGGGTGTTTGGAAGAAAGGCTCTGGGACCTTGAGGGAAATCACGCAACCACCCAGGTAGAATCAGGGAAAACAGCTTGTTTAACTTCCAGGTAGATCTGCAAGCTCCTGCAAGGTAAGGCGAGACGTGAGCTTAAAACATGCCAGTTACTTCCCTTGCGCACAGCATCACTCTTCAGCAAAGGAGGCATGGAATACCTAACAGCTCCTGCTGAGCAAGAGCATGCACAGTCGATTAGACTACCTAACTCTGTGATAAGGTCAGCTATTTGCTTCCTTGTTTGAAAACTCCTATCCACCCTTGTTCAGAGTTGAAGCTGGGTTGGCAGTGTGAGTGCCCTGAAGGCACTAACAGACCTTAATGACCCTGAGCAGCCTCAGCTGGGGCCTCCACCCACACTCCTGCCATTGGGCCAGGAGCCCATTTAAGCTCAGCCCCAGGCTTTGCTTTTTTTGTTTGGGTGATGTTTGGAGAGTGTTGGTCTCCTGCTTGGCCGTAGTTGTGCCCCTGCCTAGCTGTGGACCTTGCTGATCTTTGACCTGCAGATTGACTTCTTGGCTTGACCTCCAACCTGCCTCATCACTGCGGACTTGTCTGAAGATCAGGGTTCTTGGTTAGACCTGGCCATTGTCCCTGGCCTGCCCTACTCCCTTGCTGGGGTGGTGGGACAGACGTGGCTGGGGAGGTTCCTGCTGTGTGCTTACAGGTAGGTTGGATTCAAAGAGAAAATGTCCTTATTCCCCAGTTCTTTACCAAGCTTTAAAGGGTGGTACTGGGAACTCTTTTTGAGTTCAGAAACATATGCACAGGGTGGCCTTATCTATTCCGTATTTCACTCAGGATGAGAACTATTGAATATAGCTGCAGTATATCAGGTCGAACGCAGAAGGTAAGTGTCAGAAGCCTTACAAGACCTGCTTGTATTTTTGTGGCCTAATTCGGTAGAAGTCTTCTGTATTGCAGAAGCCCCTTCAAACCCAAATGGCACCTTTTGAGATTCAACCCTCATGTTAATGCTGTCCTGGAGAAATGGAAGAACTCCATTCCCACCGAATTTTCAGATGTTGCAAAGCCATGAGCCTGGTCACTTGTCACTGAATGTTCCCTGGTACTTTGCAATACTCAACATAATTGACGCCTATAGTTTTGCCGAATTTCAGGTCGAGTAACAACTGTCTGTCTGCCTAAATGCTGCCAACGGCTCCAGGAATTTAAATAGATCCAGCACACTTTTGTATCAACTGCTTCATGAACTTCTGCGTTGTTCACTGTTCAGTATTGGATGTACGTAATTCTGATGGTACTACGATTTCCAGCCATAAGCAGAGCAAGAGTTAATTCTTATTTTTGTTGAAGTACTAAGTGGGAAGCTAGGTCATGCATAAATCCTTATTGTGCTAGGTGCTGTACAAGCAAAGAATAAAAATGATCCCAGGCTCAAGGCTTCTCTGTTAGTAGCTTGTGTCATAATTAAATTTTGTTAGGACACTTTAGAGTTGCCCTTCCTCGTAAATGATACATCCATATACATTTATATCTCCATAATAAAAGAGAAAACCTGTACACTTTTATTATTGATAATAAAAAAGAAAATATAATACTATTTTCCATGTAACTTGGATATAGCAATTGGAATACGCAGGGGTGAGGGAAAGGATCTTTGTTTCTTGTATACTTTTGGGTTACATACACCTAAAGTTGTCCACTTTATAGAAGAAGGAAGAAGTATTTGTTGTGAAAATTGTCTCATGTGGAGCACACTGAATTCAGGTGGAGAGTACGGAGCAGGAGCCGGTGCCCTCTTAAGAATCAAATACTGTGTTTTCATGAATAAAGCTCTAACAGTAAAGATAAGAGAAGAAAATACAGCAACCATGTGATATATTAGCAGAATGTTTTACAAAGTCCCCCACAAAGCATCCGCTGCTCTTGAAAAGCCTGACCAGCCGGAGCGAGAAACTATTCACAAATTTAGTATTCAGATTACATACTCTGCCTTTTCAACTGCTCTCTGTACAATGAATGCCTGTACAACTACAGTAACAGACACAGATCTACAGTTTCTGTGGCCTTTGAGCTATTATGAGTATTGTGCCTCTCCATAAATTACATCTGCATGTCCTGAAAATACCAACTGTTTTAATAGGAATTAATCTATAGGCTTTTATCTTGGTGAAATACAAGGGGTACAGTATGTTGTGTCTCTTTTAAAATTAACAGGGTATGCTCTGAAGATATTCAAGGATGTTCATTATTTTCTTTATAGGTCTCTTTATTGATGCATATAAGCATAAAACAGTGCTTTATTGTAGTAAAGAGGAGGAGATGGAATAATGAATAGATTAGTGCTTATATGGTTTTTAGATTGCCCAACACGCAGTTAAGAAAAGAAAGGTCTGCGTTTGTCCTCTTCAAAGTATATTGGGATTTGATCCAGTTTGTCTTCAAAGTGCCCCTTCTGTGGGGAGGGAAGAGAGAGGGTTCAGTCTAAAGGCGAGAAAGCTGATGCAGGGGTCTGCTGCTCTGACGTGTTCATAACTGTCCAAGGCAAGTGTGTAAGATATGTCTTTTTTAATTTGCTAAGTATAAATAAATCTGGACATTATGCTGTGATGAGCTACTATTTATGTGAATACCTAATACGAGCTTTTTGGGAGTGAACTCCTACAATACCTTGACCTTATACAGGCATATAAAAAAGGAGAATTAGATAATTTAAACCAGAATTTACATTAAAAGCATTACAGTTGTTTTGAATAGTAATTCTCACATGCATGCATATATATATAGGGGTTAAGTGTTTAAGTATTTCAAGGAAAAGAGGCTGATCCCATCACTCACCTATCAAAGCACGTTACTGACAAATGATGAGGAATTAAATTCTCCTCCATCTTACAGGGACCCTGGGAGGACCTCTGTTATCTCCAGCACACAGGAGAACTGAGGCTGACTGAGATGGAGCAAATGCCTGGAGGGACATCACGGGTCTCAAGAGTAGGCGGCTGTCGGCACAGCCTGTGATCCCCAGGGCAGCTGGGCTTGTGTGGCAGGACGCTGTCCCGGGGCAAGCAGGGCTGTGTGAAGGCTGCTTAAGTCCTCTCGATGGAAATGGAAGGGGAAGGGGCAGGGGCTGCCCACCAGCCTCATGGGAGCCCCCAACATGGCTCTTTCAGAGATGTGCTGAAGTGACCTCTATACTGTGGCAGAAGTCCATGGCAAAGCTGAGAATCGCTCTTGAGGCATTGCTCGGCAGAAGGAAAAACTCTCATTGCGTTATTTACTGCATTGTAGAAATGGAGAACCGAAAGGCAGAGAAACAAGGACTTGGCTGAAATTACGTGGAGGACCTCTGACCGTGGTTGGATGTGAACCCTGGTCTCTTCATCCTCAAACCATCACTTGGTCCTCAAGATCATCACAGCTGCTCTGCCAAGTGTCATTTGGGGGCCGGTGTGCTGTTGATGTAAATCGCTGTGGAGCTCTTGCTGCAGCCCCTGAGCTGAGTTTTGCATTGAAACCAGTGATTCACCCCCGTGTTGCTGTTGTGAGGATGCACTCATCTCTGCAGTCCTTGGAGTTAAAAAGCTGATTTACAAAGGCAAACCTTTTCACTTTGTTCCCTGTCCCTTATTCTTCCTTTGGTCACTCCTCCTTGTTTTCACAGGTTCATTTGGTTTTGAAAGCTTATGGAGCAGCAGGATTTAAAAAATGAGAAATATTTACTGTAGAGGATGGGTCTGGCTTTTCCCATTAGCTTCCATGGCTCAAGCAGGTTCCAGCAGCTTTGGGAGAAAAGCTGTTAGCTATTAAATTATTACCTGTAAGGAGAGCCAGCTGGAAGCTTTCAGTTTTCAACATTTTGATGAAAAGCACCATAAAAATCTTGACAACAAGACTTTGTAGCATTTCAATGACATGTTTTGCATTTGTCCCTGCTTTTTCACTCGTCGGTAAAAGTGATCAAAAGCTTCAAAATGCTGCCAGGATCCACATCTCAGGAATTTTGACCCCCCAAAATGAAGGGGGGGGAGCAGGGGGGAAGTAAAACCTGAAGTATGTGCTGTTGAGTGAATTCATTTGGACAGCTTTTGGGAAGTCACTTTCCATCTGGAGGAGAATGTCCGCAAGGAGAGTTATTCCGGCATAAACTGTTACGGTATAATTACACAGCTATAGCTATGGGAGTTGATTTTCTGATGTAGGCAAGCCAAGTCTAGTTGTTGAAACGTAGGCGTGGGAAACAAGAAGTCTGCTTTCTAGGCTCAGCTCTGAGTGCTCTTTGTGGCCTTGGGCCAGTCCCCTAACCTTTCAGCCTCCTTTCTATGCAAAATGAGAAGAGTTAAATTAACCCGCTTCACAGATGTGGTGTAATGACTAATTGGCTAAAATTTGTAGTGCTGGGGAGAGAGCTGTCTATTAACTTCAGTGTCTTTGGCTGGCTGAATAATTTGTTTTTGAAAGTGGAGTTTGTCTCCCTCTCTCAGGACAGGGTGGCTCTGCCACTACAAAGCAGAATGTCATTTGATGTGAAGCAGCCGAGCTAATTAAACCTGGGTTTTACTTCGCTGCCTGTAACAACAGTATTGCGCTCACGTGTAGCTGGAGAAAGAGCTAAGGCTGTAGTTAAGATTTTGCTTGAAAGCAAAACTTAGAGGTACCTAGAGCCTTCGCAGGCTCTTGATACACAGAGAGCGTGGGTATGTAGAGATGAAGGTACTCCCGTCAGTGCATGTCTGAAACTCCCTGGCAAAATGTGTGTTCACTTCGGTACCTGTGAAAATGAAGGATAACTCCCTATTATTCTTGTCGGCTCCTCTGTTGGATCAAAAGGCTCAAGGGTGTATGGGCAGCCTGAATTCCAATGCTTCCTAGTGTTTGTGTGCTTAACTTTGCAAATTTAAATTCGGTAATAGCTGTGTATATAATGCATGACATACACAACCACAGCTTCTTAATGGACGGTTAACTCTGGTGCCTAGTAATGGCATTACCACAGTCACCAGCACCCAGCAGTTCAGCTTCGATGAAGAGACGCTTGAAGAAAAAAGGATGATGCTATTGCACCTGATCGAAGATCTGCCGAAAGCAAGGGAAAGTTCCTGTGAGAAAGCTTGTCAACCGTTCGCCATCGGCACCGGAGAGCTGAGGTGCCGCCTTGTGCAGGCGTGCCGACCGGCGGCGGTGGGTTTGGGTCAGGCCCCCGAGGTGGGACTGTGGCGCTTGGAGGTGTTGCTTCGGCCTCGGCTGCGAGGCAGAGCAAGGGTTTTCCTCAGGAGAATAATGCTGGTTTTTCCCCTTTGCCCACCATACCGACTTCTCAGGAGAGGGGAAGGCTTTTATTCCAACTGGGCTTTCTCTCTAAGCGTCATGCTTAGAAAATGGAAAAGAAATTACCTCATATTTACTTTGAATGTTCAATCGGACGGCAAGCAG
>NW_009620192.1:0-247 GCF_000690535.1 Cariama cristata
CATGAACCCATGCTGACTGGGCCTGATCATCGGGTTGCCCTGTACGTGCTGCATGATGATACACTCAAGACGATGTGCTCCATAACCTTCCCTGGCACCAAAGGCAGCCTGACAGGCCTGTCATTCCCCAGATCCTCCTTCTGGCCCTTCTTGTAAATAGGCATCACATTTGCTAACTTCCAGTCAACTGGGATCTCCCCGGTTAGCCAGGACTGCTGATAAATGATGGAAAGTGGCTTGGTGGGGA
>NW_009620192.1:447-5082 GCF_000690535.1 Cariama cristata
CCACTATGCTTCCCCCCACATCCAGTAAAGGATGGAGATTCTCCTTAGCCCTGCTTTTGTAGCTAATATATTTAGAGAAACATTTTTACTGTCTTTTATGGCAGTAGGTGGGCTTTGGCCCTTCTAATTTTCTCCCCGCATAAGCTCACAACATCCTTGTAGTCCTCCTGAGTTGCCTGCCCCTTCTTTGAAAGATCATAAAACTCTCCTTTTTTTCCCCTGAGTTCCAGCCAAAGTTCTCTGTTCAGCCAGGCTGGTCTTCTTCCCTGCTGGCTCGCCTTTCAGTGCATGAGGACGGCCTGCTCCCGTGCCTTTAAGATTTCCTTCTTGAAGAATGTCTGGCCTTCCTGAACCCCTTTCCCCTTCAGGACTGCCGCCCAAGGGACTCTGTCAACCAGGCTCCTGCACAGACCAAAGTCTGCCCTCCGGAAGTCCAAGGTAGCAGTTCTGCTGACCCCCTTCCTCACTTCTCTGAGAATCAAGAACTGAATCATTTTGTGATCACTGTGCCCAAGATGGCCTCCAACCATCACATCACTCACAAGTCCTTCTCTGTTCACCAACGGCAGCTCCAGCAAGCACCTTCCCTAGTTGGCTCCCTCACCAGCTGTATTAGGAAGTTCTCTTCCACACACTCCAGGAACCTCCTAGACTGTTTCCTCTCTGCTGTGTTGTATTTCCAGCAGACATCTGGTAAGTTGAAGTCACTCAGGAGATCAAGGGCTAGTGACTGTGAGACCTCTCCCAGCTGCTACAGACTATTTCATCTACCTCTTCATCCTGGTTGAGTGGTCTGTTACAGACTCCCACCATGATCTCTGCTTTGTTGGTCTTCCCCCTGATTCTTGCCCATAACACTCAACCCTATCGTCACCGTCATTAAGCTCTAGACAATTGAAACACTCCCTAACATACAGGGCCACCCCACCACCTCTCCTTCTTTGCCTATAGCTTCTGAATAGTTCATAGCCATTCAGAGGGTGGTTCATTTCCCTATAAGGTAAGGGCCCAGCTGTGTTAGATACTTGTCTGCCTCCACTGTTTAAAGAGGGCATTCAGATAATGATCTCAAGAAACATACATATGAACAAATAAGTTAATTTTTCTTCCGGGTCTAGTCCTTGGTTCTTGCATAATGAGTCATAGACCACAAGGTATGACCAGTTTTGAAAAACCTGCCAGAGTCATACATGAGTATAGATTTCTGCATTAGGTACTAGCTTTTAAAATCTTGTTGTAGTGATGTTAACTTGAAAAATGAGTGACTGGAGTCAATCAATTTTGTTTGATGTAAAATTCAGTGTTTATAATTATAATACTGATTCAAGTTTTGCATCTGGCAAGTATCTTTTCTTTGGTGACTTTAAAATTTGGATGAAAGATTAGCTGAAATATTTCATTCTCCTACCTGGTAAGAATGAAAAAAAAATTATTTTCAGATTAAATTGTAATAAACATGGTAAAATAATAAGGAAATTGAAATTTGCTGTTCCAGGGTTCTTGTTCTTAGACTTTTCCTCAAAGCGTACACCTGTTGTTGACAATATTTTTCTATTATTTCTCCATAAAAACTTTTAGAAAGAACTTTTCTAACTGTCATTAGTTTTCAAACTTAGAAACCTATCTTACAAATGTCAGGGTTTTTTTTATTTACAAAGGGGAATTTCATAGCTGAGGTGGACTTCTGCCATTTCTCTTGATAAGATCACTTTGTATTTACTCAGTACTTCAGGTAACATTTATAGTGCATTTATAGCAACGGAATAATGGAATTCAGTACACACCCTTGCTGAAAAGTTCTAAGATTTTGTCCACTGGAATGTACCATCACAGATGGTTTTGGCATTGATAGCATAGGCAGCTTATTAATATCTATGACAGTACCTTATTAACTGCATGTCAGTATTTATTGTAAAGAATTGATAGTAAGGTCAAGGTGATTTCAAAAAAAACAAATTAATGTGAACTCAAGAGTTTCAGAAACTTTTAATGAAACCTGAAAATATGTTCTAATCATAGACCGGTAGTACATTAAATGTAATAAAAACCAATGGCTTTGTGTATTTACCGTGGGTTGAATATCTCAGTCATTTTTGGCAAAAGAAGTTAGTTATTTTTTCTTTTCTTTTTTTCAAATGCACTTTGGCTCAGTTTCTGGGTGGCTGCACAGAGATGAATATCACTTCTTCAGTCAAGGCAAAGTAACAAGTCAGGCCTTGAGGCTGTCTAGGACACCCAGTCAGGAACAGTAGAAGGCAAGACTGGAGACTGGCCTACCTACAACGTAGCTCAGGGCAGGTCTGGATGCCCAGGCATGAACTTATATGGAACTTCTGGACCACAGGCAGTGGGAGAGGATGGTCAGGGCCAGAGTTTAAGCCTTGGACCAGGTTAAGATAGTCAGGACTATTATAGACCTACTAGTGTACTCAGGGCCCTGACCAATACTACTTTCACCAAAACTCTTTTTCACCCAGATTACAAAAGCAATGCTCCATTTCCTTCCTAACTGTCATTTATCCTTGATGCTGTCCAGACCAGAAATACTCTTTCAAATTTTGTCCTCCACTATCTTCTTCCTCTGTTTGTTCTCTTGGATGGCTTCCAGGGTTCAAATTGTTTTCTGCCCATTTCCATTCCTTGGTGAGCTCTCCTCAATCCTCAGCTTTTGGTGAGTGTTTCTCAGGGATTTCTCTTTGCCTTCCCCACCTTCATCTTATCTTCAAGCAGCAGAATCCAGGAGCTCACACTCAGCTTCTCTTTCAGCCTTGATAGTTCACAGATATCCTATTCAGGTTGCTTTTCCCTGCTTTATCTCAAACTCCAGCTTGTCTTTCTCACATCTCCTTGTGAATGTCCATCCGTCAGCTCAAGCTCAACACAGTGATAAATGCCTTCCAGTTCTTTACTAAGGGCGTATCACTGCTGAACTAGCAGGGAAACACCACTGCCTTGCCTGCCTCTGCAAACCAGAGAATGGAGGATATTTACAGATTATTTCTCCATAATATTTCTAAAAAATCTTTTCCTCTCCATCCACACAGTCGATATTAAAATCCAGATTTACTCTAACTCTTGCCAGTATAATGATACTTTTCCCAGTGCTCTCAAATGCAAACTTTCTAGAATATAACTGATAAGATAATTTTCCTAGCCCAACACCTTGGCAAAATTACTCCTCTTTGTGATATCTCCGTTCTTTTCACAAGGTGACTGACTCAACTGTAAACCCTGAAAGTCCTTTAGCACACCTACATAGTGGACTTCGGCAATACTTAAGCATTGTTTTAGCAGCACTGGTCCTCTTTGCAAGCCCAGGCACTTCAAAATTAAATATATCTTCACTTAAGTTAAAGACACTCTGATCCAGTATGGTTATGCCTTTATTACTAAAGAAGAAGTCCAAGGGATAACCTTTGTGTCCTGGTGCCATGGAGTAGCCCACACCATACTGCTGAGCACTATCCTCCTCTTGAAGAGATTTGTAGTGTAGAGAGAATAGTAAAACAAACAAATTAAAGAATGACCTGACAGTTAGGTAGCATGGACAAGCAGGGGCCAGCTGGCCTCTTTTATTTAGCAGTAATAGTTTGCACAGTGGGATGATACCGCATTAGGTGCCATTAACATTATCCTAACTGAACAAATCATGTTATAAGGTATGTGGCAAATGAATTGGAAATTGGAAAAGAAATGCAGCTCAGTAGAGGTTAAACGTTCTCACTGAGGAGAGGAAGGGAAGGGGGGAATATGCTAAAAATATCATGCAAGAGTGTCTCATTTAACTAAACTGAATAAGCTGTATTTCCCCTTTCATTTGGATGGGTACTTAGTAAGCTAGATAAATACGTACCTACACCTCTAGCCTGTTTTCAGTTACACTGATATGCCACTGAAATTGTTTGCTGTGTTGCTAATAGTAACAGTGATAAGAATGTGAAGAAAACTTGGTTCAGGTTACTGAAGCAATTTACCTTAGAGACAGTTTCTGTAGTAGGGTGTTTTTTGTTAATATTCACATAAGAAATCAGTTTTGTACACTCAGAGTGCTCGTCCTACTAAATATAAATTCATGTTTTCATACAAGGAGGACCTCTATTATTATGAACAGTATTTTATTCAGAAAGGTAAATCTCAAAAAAGGAGCACTTGTTTCCTCTTCTACTAATTGTGCAGAGGAGAATTGTATTATCACAAAGTCCATTTGGCAAAGCAGACATAAAAGCTAGTGGTCATTGCTGTGCCATACCAGCTGATGTTATCAGCAAGACTTTTTGTACAGTACTTGAATAAATCCTTTTTTTCTTTTAAATCCTCCTGAGGTGTTTTTTTTTTTTTTTTCTTTTTTTTACAAATTCAGTTCAAAGTTATTAACTGTGAGAGGTTATATCTAGTTGCTTTTTGTGCAACTTTTTGGTAAGCAATAAATATGACAAAGATGAGAATGAGTGAAGCTGATACTTTGTTTCAATAACAACATAACCACATTAAAATAAATTAGCTATTGTGGCCCCTTCCTAACAAAATCGTGAAGAATTCTCCACCCAAGTTATGTCCTTTTCCTGTGCAGCCCTAGTTTTGCTCTTAAATCTTTACATGTGAAAGGTATATGGTTCTTTTAATGCATTGTAGGGA
>NW_009620192.1:5131-7632 GCF_000690535.1 Cariama cristata
TGTAATTCCTATTGAGTATGATTTAGGTGGCACATCTGGCCACCAGCCTGGAGCTTGACTTTGAGAAGGCACCTCTGATGCAGAGAGTTGATGTCTGTGAGGCAAACCCAGCATATGTGCACACACACAGAGACAGAGGGGGGGGCAGTGGGGGGGGGAAGGAGACTGCCACTCTTGGGTAAACACACTGAGAACTGGGTGCTTTGTTAGGAACTGAGCAGCGTGATATCTACACAAAGGTTTGCCAGCACTTTTGGTTTTTTTCTGACAGTGTGAACATGTAAGATGGCCCAGAAAAGATGATACTGAGGTTTAGCTGTTGCTTGTTCTACTCCTAAAGGGAAATCATACCAGTCTAAACAGCACAAACACTGTCAACTCCAAGAGACAAGACCCCGTTTTCTCTTGAACAGTCACTGTTTGGGTGAAACTCCGATGAGAACTCCTTGGTAGCTCAGTACACAGGGAATTCTAGTGTAGACAGTTTGTGTATGTCCTCAAGGCAATGGAAATGCCCTTTGTAGTCCTAAGACTATAAAATATCAACTCTGAAGAATGCAAAAGGTGAATGAGATGGCCATTTTCTGGGCTTTTCTGGATGACTTAGTACATAAGCTTTTTTTATGTTACAATAAAATTGAAGCCTCTCTATTTTTGAATATTAATTTAAGAGTCAGAAATTACATTACTGCTTTGAAAGAAGTCAGGAGATTGTCATAAAAGAACCTGATGAACTTGAAACCCTCTTGCTGATATTTTCATCAACGCAAGTCATGTGAGCAAGTGGAACCACATGAATGGATTTTCATCCTTGCTTCTACACAGCAAATGTGGTGTGATCTGGTACAGCTGTATTTATTCGTGCTGTTGGGGTAATAGCAATTATCGTCCAGTTTTTGTACTTATAATATTCCTGCAGTACAATTTGTACCCATCACTATGATAAAATATTACTGTAGAAGTAGTGAGGTCTAGACAAAAAGCAACAAGTAGCACTTAATTGAAAGAAGTCGTTTGGGAGAAAGAAATGATGCCATAAAATACCTGACAAAGGTAGATAGTACTGCAAATGGCCAATAAAGCTTAGCACATTCTAAACAATTATAGTTTAAAGATGTTCATACATCTTCAGCAACCTGCTAACCTGATCATTGTGCTGCTAGGTATTTCCATTTTGAAATGATTATTACTGGAATTCTAATTGGAAGTTCAGCCAAGACTGGTCAATGTATAAAAGGTTGCCTACTAAATAAAACTGTGTTCTAATACTATACATGGCAAGCAAGCAGAGTCTTTTAATAAGATAGTTGGGTTCAGGATTGCTCACTATGTCTTGTATTTGCAGGTCTTGTGTGTGTGAATAGATGGTTTTATTAAATGTGCAGATCCCCACTGGATGCTCTGATGTACATTTTGAACATGAGTTCTCAGAAGAATTGACCTAGCACTTAACTCCAATCTACAATTCAAATTTCTACTTGCCTTTTGGGCAGTAGAGCTCAAGTTTTGGAATTATTTCATATTCTGTACAGATGGCACTAGGTAAACCAGAGAAAATGCTCACCTTGGAAGGTGGAAGGCAGAATGTTGCCCTTTAATATTACAGTTCTTGTCTACACTTGAATTTTCTATGCTTTTATTTACTGACACATCTAAATATTTGCTCCAGAAGTTTGGCTGACATGGTGAGGTCTTCTTCAACCTTCATAGAATCCTTTGGCGTGCTTTTTCTTTTTAGGAGACTCTTCACTGGAATATATGCTATTTATAATATCTGTATATAATCTCTGGTTTAATCTAAACTCTTCTTAAGTGAAACATGACACTCTAAGAAGCAATCGGCTGGCATTCCTCTGTGTTTACAGATCTAGGACAACTAGAAATGGAACTTTGCTGTAGCCATTGCTTTTACATTAGACAAGTACATAAAATAATAATGTCATAAACTTCTTTGTGTTAAAAATGATACTCTGCCTGTAACCTTAGACACAGAACACCTAAGAGAGTATCACGTATTTGTTAATGAACTGCCTTTATTTCTCCTCCTTCTCTAGATATGCCACACACCTGGTGACAGTGCTGGATAGTGAGAAGTATACAGGTTGTGACTGCATATCACTGAATCCTCAGAGGCTTTCTGTGTTGATTCCTCAGCCAAACTGATGTTGGTTGAGAGGATGCTGACATTTGTATGTCCTACTATGTCCTCTGGGTCATTCTGAAGTTATTTATTACTAGTGGCCAGTGGGAGAATTCGTTGTCACTGTGAATCTCAGAAGGGAGAACAAAATCTGTTCTCTCTTTTTACTTCTTAGTGTGGTTGTATGAAGCTGAAAATCACGTGGAATTATTTCAGAACAAAGGCCCTGTGTAGGTGCGTCACCTCTGATCCCTATCTCTTCCTGTTTCTCTGATATGGAAGTAGACCTTTGAACTGATCTGACCCAGTCAAAAATGTTATTTGAACTTTTAAATGGTTTTAAACTGGAAGATGGAAGACT
>NW_009620193.1:0-11987 GCF_000690535.1 Cariama cristata
AAGCACCTGCTTTGCCTAGGTGGGGTTTAAGAAGTAGAGCTTATGAAGTATATATTATTTGATTTAATCAACAAACGGAGGGTCACTGCTGTTGCTTCCACTAGTTAGAATACTAAATCTAATTGTGCTTTGGGTGGTGTGACACTTAGCCCAGCCGCAAGATGCTGCAGCACTGCCAGCTGTGTAAGAGCAAACAGTTCTGAGGACACGGAAGCTGTCCTGGTGTGGCCAAGCAGTCTGTATCCTAGACAGAACCCCAGCCTAGTGCCCTTGAGGAAGCTCCATGCCTGACAGGGCTGTTTGAGAAGAATCGTGGAATGGTTTGGGTTGGAAGGGACCTTTAAAGGTCATCTAGTCCAACCCCCCTGCAATGAGCAGGGACATCTCCCACTAGATCAGGTTGAAGAACCTTTTGAGTGGTTATTGTTTCAGTTAAGACCGTGGCTTTTTACCTTGGCTCAAGATATTGCACAAGCTGGCATTTATACTTAGATAATGCGTAAAGTTTGTCAGATGCCTGTGTTCATCAGACAGCAAGGAACCTGCCTCTGGATTACAGAAGTGTGTCGATAAGTTATCTTGAAAAAGAACCATCCTAATAATAGGTTGTTATTTCTACTGATAAGGCTGGGCCGGAACACAAGGCACATGGATAAAGAGCAAGATGAGTCTAGCTATGAGTGACTGCTAGTTATCAAGACATGACTCATGTTTAAAGAGACCTGCTCTGGTTTTAGTGTTCTCCCCGTGTATCTTCGGGCCAGCAGTAAAGCACTGAGTAGTTAAGGAGCTTGGCTGTATTGTGGCATGAGTGCCCTTGGGATGAGCGTGCAGATGGCTCCCTGTCCTGCTGTTTTGTGGTAGGGCTGAGAACAGTTCGGAGCCAATTGCTGTCAACACCAAGGTTGCATGTGACTGACAGACAGCAAATGCCACGTGATAGCTCTGCACTGCCAAGGGCTTTCAGAGCTGTCTGCTCACAATATGTAAGCTTACCAAGCTGTGATGCAGCCCGCTTTGGTAGATTTATGGCATCTCTGTGAGAGACAGTCTAACTGGGTCTTAAGTATCTGTGTCTGAAACACTTGAGATTTCTTCCAGTGGTCACAATACTCAGCTATTTTACCTTTTTTCAGCAAAGAATTGAAATACATAAGCTTCGTCAAGGTGACAATTTGATTCTGGGATTCAGCATTGGAGGAGGCATTGATCAGGATCCTACTCAGAATCCTTTCTCTGAAGACAAGACTGACAAGGTCAGCTGCTCTTTGTCTTCTGTAGCAACTATCTCTGCAAAAGGCTGAGCATACCTAACTTGGCCAGTAAGCTTGACTCACTTGCATCTGTATTCTCTCCTCTCACGCAGTTGACTACTAAAGTTACTCTGTCGCCACGTTATCATTCACAGACTAAGTTTGTTTTAAGTCAGGTCTCCACCTTTTCTATTTTCCAACATTGCACAAACCTGTTTTTAAGTAGAATCTCATAATATACTACAAAGTATTTTTACATTGTCAGTAGAATGGCCCTTGAGTATTTAATGCTTCCATATTTAGTAAATGAACACTTAATTTTTTTTTTGCCAGGGTATCTATGTAACAAGGGTGACGGAAGGAGGCCCAGCAGAAGTTGCGGGACTTCAGATTGGAGATAAGATCATGCAGGTAAACACCAGGATAAGACAAGTACTAATGTAGTACTAGGTGCGTGCTACAGAGAAGTTACTGCTGGGGGAAATACTGTCTTCTGGGTACTTTTCAGGACAGTTTGTGGGGCTTTTAAATAAACTGAGCTGTGGCATAAGCATATCTACGACATAGTTCTGATAGAACAGTTACAGGACACCTGTGAGTCCACGCATCTGCCTCAGTTTATGGTTTTTCCTAGGTGAATGGCTGGGATATGACAATGGTGACCCATGACCAAGCTAGGAAGAGGCTGACAAAAAGAAACGAAGAAGTGGTACGGCTGCTGGTGACCAGGCAATCTCTGCAGAAGGCTGTGCAACAATCCATGATGGCCTAATCAGTCATCAAGTTGGGGAAGGGTTGGGGAGGGAGATACATAGAGTGGTATCAAGCAAGGAAGCAAATACTAGACTGGAACAGGTTGTCTGGAAGGAGTGCATGTTCCTAACTGTGGTAAACACTTTTTTTTTTTCTCCTTTCCTCTGGTGTAACTGGCAGTAGTAAAACTCTAGTCCCCTCAGCAGAGTGCTTCTCTAAAGTCTTCCCTGCAGGTACATGGTAAGACTTTATTGTAGTCATGGCTTTCAGGAGGACAGGACAAACCCTAGTTATCTAAGGAAGCAACTAGAAAAGCCTTAATTTTGACAGGATTCTTTTGTAGCACAAAAGCTTCCTATTTTAAGAGGAAATGTGGTTTCTGCTATGGAAGATAAGAGAGTTTGCTGTACTTAAGCTTTTAGAAGCAAGCTGTCCTGTCCTCCCATGCTATCAAATTAAAATGCCAGAATTAGGAGTTGCACACTGCTGTGGGGAGGAGCACTGTACTAACCCCACGTTGTGTGCTAGCTAGACAGAATATGCTGAAGGGTTTGGGGCATTATGGTTTACTGCAAAGATTCCCTGTACAGAGCAGCCTCTTCAGACAAGAAACAAACAAGAAACTAGTAAGTAACACAGAAGTGTTGGGTTAATGCCTGTGAAGTACACTAAAAGTTCATAGACACTACAGTTCAGCTTCACTGTCAGAGCAAAACCTTAATTCTTCTTGTTCCCAAGTAATTTGTAACATCAAATCAATCAAACTTCAATGACAGGAACATGGAGCAGGAAAGAAAACACTGTTGCTGAACTTACCAAAAGAGCTGCTCATAGCTGTAGAGTCTTCAGTTCTTCATCCACTTCTATCAGACTTGAAATGGGAGGGGTGGATTTTGGTCTGTCTTCTAGAAGACTTTGCTTAAATCACTGACTTATTAGATGGAAGAGATGAATATGCCAGTAATTTGCAAAAGTGCCTCTTGACCAAATGTAAACTTCTGGTAAGATACTAAGTTGCTTAAATCAACATGCCACAGGATTTAAGATTCTTGCTGCAACACTAATTATCTAGCATCCTAGTGGTTTGTTAACCAGCTAGCTTTACAGTTATCCAAAAACTGGAGTTTTTAATCCCCTTCAGTTGATTTATACATATCTATACTTTCTTTAAGCAGTCTTCAGGTAAGCTGTTGTAAATAGAACATGAGGAGGTGGCAGACTAACTTATTCAGTACATTACTGCTGTGCCATGTACGTATGTTGTGATTGATGCATCTCAGACTGTTCTGTATGCACCAGCAGATGCCTATTTACCATTTTTATATCTATGGAATTACTACAATTCTGCTTTTTGAATTTTGTAACTTAAGAATTCAGTGGTAAATTTTAAGGCTTTCAAGTTGAAGTTATTTTTGTTACTATAAAGATACACTGCTATTTGTACTGCTATTTCACTTGATTTTACACACAATAAAACAAAGTTGGATTTCCCGAGTTGTTTCTCCTCACGTTTAAGAATGCCACATCCAGCTGAGGCCTTTTTTCTGGCTCTGAGTGGATTGCTGACTACATCAACACAGTCTGAGGTTAGTAAGGTCTGATTTCACTGGTGGGTATTTGCAGTGTTAGCTGTCAAACCTTACCTGGTTTCTGGCAGCAGGGATTCCAGTTTTCCTTAGGTTGGCACCCAGTAAGACATAGTGGCTTTTGAATGTTCAAGTACAAGTGCATGGATTCCCTTCTAGTTTCTTTTAAAGGGTATAATGCTTACCTTCAAGTAACTCAAGACCTTGATCTCTAGGTAGAACATACCATGTGTAGTTAAAGTTGCCCAGGAACAAAAATGTATGTTTAAACTTTAATCATGGGGCTGTTAGCATGATGCACTTAGAAATAATCTCTTTGATAAATCTTTACCACCCACTGTTTAGGATTCAAGACATGTCAATAGCAAAGTGAAGTCAGTGCACTAGAAGTATTCAGATAAATCTGAGCACTTGTCTTAGGACCTTTGAAAGAGCATTCATTGAAATAAGCATACAGTTTCTGCTGCTTTTCAGTATTTTTTTTAATAAAAAATTCAGGTTCTAATATTTGTGTATTTGCTACGAACCTCATCATTCTTCCATGTACCATTATGGCTGTTAACAGCCAACCTGAGTGGTGTTCTGCTGTAATCTGTCTGTGAGGAGTCAGCCACAGCACTTAAATTCACAGACAGTCTTCAGTCATTACTTAATATCTTAAGTGGTTGCTTAAACTAAGCTCAGATTTTTGGAAGCCAGAACTCTGTTCTTTATGCTTCACTTCCAATTGGAAAGACATCACTCTGGTCTTTCTCTTTCCTGTTGTTAATGGAAGAAGAGCCACATGTTGCTTGGACAGCTCAAGTTAAGCTGTCTTTGGAGCTTCAGCAGGCATAGGGCTTCCATTTGCAAGTGGTGGCTAGAGAGGTTGCTGTCCTTTAAGGCATCTGGCAATCAGCATTTGGCAAGGCAACAGCTTGTATTCCATACCAGAGAGGGTTGAAGTATAAACAGAGATCAGACTCAGTATTTCTGGTAAGTGGCGGTAGGCATCTTGAAAGCCCTCAGCCAGGGTCAGGGCAAGTTCAATTTAAAGTTTTTATCTTCGTAAGTGATGTTATTCACAAGGTTCATACCCTCGTCTCCTATAAAGGCAGTAGTGCTGGACCATAAAAACAATATCAAAGACGATTGAGAAGACACCCAGGCCAAACTTGGTTGGATCTCCAAAGACTAACTTCCACTGATCTGTCAAACACAAAATTAGAGAGTTAAGACTAACTCCTCAAGTGTACTCGTCTCAAGACTACAAGGTCATGCCCTGAAGTTCATGTTTGTTACCTGGATTGCCTAACATACCTTAAGTATGTCTGTAGTGTACATCTTATGCAAAGCTAACTAATAACTGTTCCTGTTTTGAAGGAATATGAACAGATTTTTTTTTTCTTGGTGTAAGAACAGCTACCCATACTATAGCACAAACATCATTATCCCAAGGTAACCTACCAGTTATTACCTGCCTTGTAGCAGGATTCTCCCACCTCATTAAGAAAGGCCCCACCATCTCAATTCCAGCCTTACCATTGTTGTATGACTGCAAAAACATCTGGAGGAGGCTGAAGCTTCCACCAGTGAAGTCCAGTAATACATTTCCAATACTCCATCCCTCAGTACTCTTCCGACGGAAATTCATGTATGCCTGAGAGTGTAACAACAAGTTGGTCAGCATGTCATGTACAAGCATTTCTGAGATTACCGTTTAAGAAGCCTTCTGTGTAACTATACCATTTTTGTCACTAAAAGACTTAATAAATAATCATTGCTGGTTTAGTCTAGTCAGACTTTCAAGAGCATACGCTACAGGCTTAGGATGACAGGAATGTAGTATAAAAGCAGAAAATTTCAGATTTACCTGTGGAAAATACTTTATCAGTGTGACTGCTAACTTAATGTAAGAGAAGCAGAATAAGAACTGTAGCCATGTCATTTCCTCAGCTGCAGCAAGAAACAGTGTTGTAAATGTGAAGATCCACGCAAGTGCCAGTAGTCCCACAACAACTTTGGATACTTTCTGACCTGCTCTCTGAAACAGAAATGCAGATACACTTAGACTGACCTAGGTCATACATCCCCAGACACACTGTAAGATATAGAATATGCTCAGGACTATGCAAGGTTACAGTCCAAACCTGTTGTTGTACCCATTAGGCTCATACCACAGGGGAATTTTAAAATTAAATGAGTTCTGCCAGCTCTAGATTTGCAAGAGCTGATGGGCAATATTCAACATCAGTCACTTGGAACACTGCTGTTGATGAGCAAGTGGGAAACAACATTGTGGCAGTATTCTTGAGTATTTATGATGCCTATTGTCAGTGCCACACCTGTAACAATCTCCCGAGTTCAGGCTGATGACATCAAGAGTTCCTATACATGCAAAAGGCTGCTAATGCCATTATGGTAAAAAATTAATGGTTGCCTTCTAGTTCTTCACTAGAAAAGACTATTGCACCTAGCAGTGGTGACAAATGGGCTGTTACTGTTTTAAAGTTTAGCATCACCAAAGGAAGCACCCCAAGAGAGAAACAGTTATCATCTAGAGAAAACTGGCTGTTCAGATCAAAGGCTTTTACAATGGGAATTAAATAAAGAACCACCTGACTATAACCATCGGTCTCACCTGAGAAGGGCAGGCATTATAAAAGGGCCTTTGCAGCTGTTTTAGGAGAAAAGAAGTTGAAAGTTTAAATTGCGGAGAATCCCTAAGGGCCTGTCCTAGCTTGAAGAATGTTCCGAGTAGTGAATTAACAGCAAAGCACATACCAGCATTTGTACTGTGTAGAGCTGTAAGTGATGCACTGGCTAGAGATCCATTTGGGAACTTCATGAACTTGGTTGTTTGCCTTAGTTATTTTGGGTCCCTAAGGATTTTACTTTTACGCTCAGAACATCCATGGGGCTGAAGCGGCTAAGCTTCCTGGAGTTGCTACTAGCTCAGGAAAGATAAAGGCAGCTGGATTGTGAAGCCAGAGTTCTTGAAAGGCCAATGAAAGTACAATGAAGAGGACTTTGGAGCCCAACAGGAGTGGAGGGTGAGCAGTGAGGTGCCCGGCAGAGGGCGCTCTGCCAGAGCTGACAGGTCCGCCCCGCGGTGAGCCTTACCTCGTAGATGCAGCACTGAACGACGGTGAGGAGAGTGAGAGCTACTGCGTGGAGACTGAAGAAAACATCATTGATAGCCACAGGGTTCACCCCGCTGGGATAACTGACTAAGAATTCCTCCTAAATGTAACAGAAACCAAAACCAGCCAAATGCCTTAACTCCCTTCTGTAGATACCCACCCGCCGGCAAGTATTAAGAGATAGTCATGCTCACCTTAACCAAGGGAATCCAGAAAAGTCCAACATTAAACACACTGTATGCTATAAAGCCAGTAAGGTTTAATGCGATGAAGTCAAAGCTTAGTCCAACAACACTAGAGAAGGGGGGAAAATAAGTATGAGAAATATGCATCACAGCTTTACCAACAGTTCCAGGGACAACTTGACCCTAGAATGTACTGATTTATAGGCAATTTTTGATGTAAGCAAAAGCTGCAGGCATTGTGACAACATGACGCTGTGAGTGCGTTGGGAAGCAAGGCAAAAATATCCCTCATATGCCATGCACTGGGACTCAACAACAGCTCTCACTGACAAGGTTGTGTCCCTGCTGTTTAACTTCACCCCTCCATGAGCTCAGCTAGTCTGAGAAAACCATTCCAGCCTGAATCCATAGAAGCAGTAGTGCATCTTTGCCAGAACAAATGCTTTAGCTTTCATATATAATAATGTTTCTACTTAAAGTCACACTTAGTTTAAGGGGACCTGGCCTAACTATTATACTACAAGGAGCTATCTGATAAACAGCTCACAAGGTAAGTAATCTTTGAAAGTGGTCATCATAGTTGTCATCTTGTAAATCATCGGGCTGAGACACCAAAGGGACTGGGGAAGTCTCCTCTATCACAAATCAGCTTTGGATGCCAAACCTTAGGATTAGGTGTCTATAGGATGCACCGAGTTTCCTCTGACCTGCAAGATTTTATGCTCATTGGGGCTGTATTTATTCAGGCCTTATCTTTGCCTTGCTTTTTTCCCCCGTCTTTCCATGCATAATTCACAATAACCAAGATGGATGTAACTGAAGCTAGGAACATGATTTGCAGAAGTGCTTAAGTGACTTGCAAAAACATCGTAAGTCTCTTTACCTTTTTCGTCGCCAGTTCTCAAAGATTTGAGGATAAAAGGAGACAGACCAGGCGAGGAAATAGATCCAGCCAATCACCTCATCAGCGTATCTCACTATGATGCTATGAATCACTTGAAATTGAATCCTAGGTCTAACAGTTAATGCAAACAGAATTAGTTAATTCGTCTGTTCACACTTTTTTCAGGACATTTTCCCTTCTTCTGCTTTGAAAAAGAAAACAGAGTCCAGGTATTGAGACAAGACAATAAAGATTCAGAGTTGCTTCAGTTGAGTTGCTCCCCTTTCCTTTAGTGTCCTTGTTATGTTTAGGACATCTCGCACTCCTACCCTCAACCTACCCTTTCCTTCTTGCCTCTTTCCTTTCCATTCTTTCACCACAGAAATCCTCAAAAAGGTCATCTCGTTCCTATGGCTTCCACTCTCCTAGCACGAGGTCTCTTACGCAACAGCAGAGTTTCACTCTTGACGCTCTGCCAGCAAAGCCTCATGATCACGCCTGTCCTGTTGGGCATTTCATGTGCTTACCTCTGCATTTGCTTTGAGTCTTAAAAGCAGAAGCAAAATGAGGAAGTAAAATAGGAGTATCCTGTTGCTCAGTAGCATCTGGGAAACAGGCAAATACAATCCAGTTTTCTCCATCTTGCTAGACTGTTTTCCTACTAGGGAGAACTGGCGTCTGTGAAAAGAGGGCTCCCCTAACTAGAAAGCAAGACAGCTATATCTCATGGTAGTGACATAGGTGCACAGCTACATCAGGCTATTAGCATTCCAGAACAAGCTCTGCACAGTAAGAACAGTATCCCACTGGGCGTTTACAACCAAATGCTTCCTGGATCAGAAAAGCTGCCATGTAGTTTTGATACTTTTGGGAGGGGTTATTAAAACCAGACTAAGAAGCCACGAGAACTTAGTCATCTAGTAATGAAATCTAAGATACCAAGACTATCACTCCGCTTCCATACCCTGTATTTATCCAAATACCTTGGGGATTGCTGGAGAGTCACCACATCTTCTCAACTACATACCACCCATGTCACATTAACTATTTAACTATAAGGAGGGAATAGTTACCCCAAAGTTTAGGAGGCTGTAGGATAGTAAGGGAAATTAAAAACCAGTTTCTCACCCAGTTAAGTTGGAATTAATGGTATAAAGATAAACTGTTACTTGTCCAACATCATCTGCTTTCACTTGGAAGTCTGCTTTAGTGTGACCTGCAAGCAACTGTACCTGCAAGGCAAAGTGGAGGGAAGAAAGAGGAGAGTTGCAGCATACAAGAGGCAGCCTTTTGCATAAGGTCAGAAGTCTGTTCTGTCACTTACTTCATCAGGCAATTCAACAATGGTGCTGTGTTTTGATGAGTGTGTAATATTAAGAGTTATCACCAGCGTCTCATTTAATGGAGCCCTGTGAAGGCAGAAAAAACAAGTTAGACTGGTGTCTGAATTCACAAAGACTGCTTCAGGGCTGCGGGAGAGTATCTGCTAAATCCTCACAGCTGTTGCAAATACAACGAACAGTCCATACACAACAGTACCTACCTAGTACTTGGAGGAACAAGAGCGCCAAAGTATGTTAGCACTCTACTATTTCTTTCATCTGAACTACTGATGGGCATTAGACAGTTATATGGACACATTTTACCTCCTCCTTCTCCGTACAAGTGTCAGAACAAAGTCATCGCTACCAGACTCTTATCATTGTGCTTTGCTGGTAAAGGGGGGCAGAAATGATGGACATGTACTTGGGGTGATGAAGGGCAGAAGTTATAGCAGTGTGGTAAGACAAAACCAAAAAACCCTCAAATAAAAACCCTTCAAGTGACATAGTCCTGCACAGCTTTCCCAGAGAACTCCACTGAGCATTTGTCCAGGAGGTTTAATTCCACAGAAGTACTTAAAATATCATAAGGTTCAAATGCCTGTACTTGTCCATGAAAAAGATTACAGTACCACACCTTTCTTTGCAAAAATAAAAGTTCTAGACTGTTGCAGTCATGTTTTGCTATTTTCCTTTTTATCAGAGTTCTTACATTTTCATCTGACTCAAACTTTGAGATCCCAAAGGGGAGGGGTGCCTGTGTTTAACAATCCTTTCCTGGGAAGAGGCTGACATAGCAAAAACATGGGTAAACAATGCACTGTATTAATCAATCAGATTAAGGTGCATCAGCCGCAACTCTGCAGGAGCTAAGCTTCGTTGCTAGAAATGGAGAGTTCTGTTTCCCTGGTAAAGTTTTTTTGGTGATCCTTCTAGGAAATGCAAGTTTCACTTAAGCATCAGTTTTCAGAAATGGAGGAACTGTAATTTCACTTATGGAAGACAGTTCAGTAAGCTAATATAGGGCAGACAGTATAAAACATCTTTTCCTGCTCAACTTCCCATCAAATGGCATGGGATATTGTCAGAGGCCAACCATAGAAGGCTGTTTGTGAGAACGCTGCACTATCTTGTCCATATCGGTACTAAGCGATGTTAATAGTCTAGAAGTGGCCAGTCACACCAATGAGATTCACTCTGTATGAACAATTAACTGAGTCTGCAGGAAAGTCTTAAGTATATAGCCAAGTCCTACCCGCTTGCTCGTTCTCCGTTCCAAAGAGACAGTAAAGATGCAATCATGATTTTACCTCAGAGAGATAGTGACATTTGTTGAACTTCCACTTTCTAATGAAACCACTTCAGGGACAGACAATACAATGGCTCCATCTGGGGGGGGGAACAAAAAAAAATAAAATAAATCAACCAACCAAAAAACCCCCCACAAATCTCAATTACTATGAATGATTAATAGGTCCTTCAGAAGAACTACCTACTTTCTTTTGTGATATAGACATTTTGTCCATTGGTACCTGCAGTGTCAGATTAATAAAATTAGTACACATGAAAAACAGCAAAGGGAGTGCAGCCTATTTCAAGGTGACTAAACAACTTAAAAGGAGAAGTAAGTAACTGTCACTTGAACACATTACAAGGAAGCAATTTAAATATTTGAAGAGCAACAGAAGTTCACACCAAGAAAAAGCTATAGGATGCTTTAAACCCACACTAATTGTTTCTTGATTTGCTCCTAGTAACTCAGAAGTCATAAATGCCCAGAATTTAGTTTAACATTGCTTCTTGGGTCACAAATTCAAACCAGGTACCCAGATGTTCAAGAGAATGTACGATTACTATCTTAACACTTCAGAAATCACAAGCACCTTATTATAGTGCTCGGAAATATTGCTATTAAGGGGTACACTTTACAACAATCCAGCTATGTTGTACCACATCATGCTTTAACAGAGGCTGAGATTCCAAGTACCAATATGACTGACATGAAAATCATAAGCTGGTCATGTGTGAACAATTTTGACATTTGCAATTCAAGTCTATTTTATTCACTGTATGTTTAAACGACACAAGAGACAAGACGAAGAACAAAGAGCTATGTAAAAATAAGACCAGAAATTTAGAGATAAACAGGTTGCCCTGGACACTTTTTTCTTGTTGCTATATATTGCACAGCATTCTTAAGGAGTTATTTAAGTGCAGGAGAGCTCCCCAGTTCCTCGCTGACGGCACCACAGACAGTATTTAGTCTGCTTCTGCAGAAGCGATTTTGGAACACGAGGCAAGTGCTCCATCACAACAGTACCTCAAGCGCAGCACTGTCTGTGCGTGAGCACACCAAGTCAAAGGTAAGATGTGAAAGAAGAGCTGATGGGAAACATGGCACAGGTCTCCCCAGAGAGCTGCAGAGCAGCCCTCTTCCACCTTTTACCAGTCTGGAGCTGGCCCCTGCCTAGGGGAGCCCTGTGGGCCCAAGCTGGGATGACCAAACACTCACCACCACGCCTCAGCAGCACAAGCAAGAGGTACAGCAGAGTGGGGAGCAGGTATTGGATCTTCATGGTGGAAAAGCTGCAGAAAAAGTGGGGAGGCGGCTTTACTCAGGACCCACGTGTACTGAGGGGGCACCAGCCCATTTCCTCAGCTAGCAGCTCCCTGCAAATGGCTCCCTCCCCATCACCACGGCCCCCCGCGCAGCCCAGCCCGGCTGAGGGTCCCTCAGCACCCCCGAAAGAGCACCAATCTGTCAGCCCCTCTGTCTGCCTAGACTCTCCGGAGGACATCTTTACCTCATAGCTTATCCCGCTCCCGCCTCGCAGAGCTACCGCCCCCTGAGGGATCGCCCCCCCACCCACCCGCGCGAGACTA
>NW_009620193.1:12016-14293 GCF_000690535.1 Cariama cristata
CCCCGGCACCGCGGCGCGGTGCACGCTGGGACTTGTAGTCCTCGCCGTCCTTCCCTCAGGAGGCACAGTGAAGCGGGGCCATCCTACGCTTTAGGATGCGCTAATACTGAGGAAGCAGTGCTGAGGAGAGGGCGCCTACCTCCTTCCAGCACCACAGCTCGGTCCCGCACAGCTCCGGCTCTTCCCTTTTCAGCTTCTCACGTGAGGCGGCCGCCTATCCCCTCCCCGCCCAGCGCCCATCGCGCGTGTTGTGCCGGTGCGGCCGCCTTGGGTGTGGCAGAGCTGTTTGGGTGCTGGGCTGGTGCCGGGGAGTCTGTGAGGAGGGAGAGCTGTGAGCGGAGGGAGAGCTCGTCGCTTTGGTTGTTTGTTGAAGTTTTGCTTAAAGCTGCGTAGGTCACCGGGGAGGGCTGGGGAAAGGGCGGTTTATCACGCTCAAGATGGAGGAGTAGTGGCCAGGCACTGCTGAGGGGACATCCCTTCAGCCAGAGGGCAAAGTGCAGGCCGCTCTCTCCGCCCAGCCTGCCGGGTCCCTGCGCGCTGCTGGGGTGGGAGCCCACACTGCTTGTGCCCCCTTGGCTCTTGGGGCAGGTGTCCCCTGAGAGGCAGCAAGGAGCAGTGTGGGGCTTAGCATGGTGGGTGTTGCTCCGGCCATTGTGTAGAGAGACCCGTGCGTGGTGGGGAAGGTGAAAGCAGTCCTCTTTCGTGGTGGCCATGGCGGGCAGTGAGGCGGCGGGCAGGCCTGCTCCTGCCTGTGTGCTGGGCATAGACCTGGGCACCACATCGGTTAAGGCAGCCCTGTTGATAGGGGCAGAGCAAGGGCAGGCAGTGGCAGAGAGCTGCGCCAGGGAGACGCAGGCACACACCAGTAGCCTGGAAGCTGGACCACAGGTAAGGGGTGGCAGGTAGCACTGCTGGCAATTTCAGGCTACTGGCCTTGTCTCGTAGCGGCCGGGTTGTTTTACTATGTTGTGCAGACTTTAGTGGCTTTCCTGGATAGACAGATGGTTGCTGTGTGTGTCTGCATCTCTGAAAGTAGAATTAAAGTACTCTCTGTTTACTGTTCAAGAAAGTCAAGTAGAACTGCTTGATTTAAGAAAGACTCAGGTTTTGAAAAGTTGTGTGAGACAATCTAAAACTGTTCTCCTGTGAACCACTGCCTTGTCTTTGACACTGCCAGTCAGGAAGCAGCAAGCGCTTGCCAACTGGAAGGGTATTTTGCACTTTAATGTGAGATGGAATCATAACTGGAAATTCCCCATGGAAATAACCAGGAACACGTACTTCTCTTAAAGATCTTTACATCCATTGTGTTGATCAATCTAAGAAAGGATGAATCAGAAAAAATATGTATCAACATATCTCTGGCCTAGTACTGTAGTGAGTCCAGGGGCTAATTTCTGAGCAAAGATAGCAAACAGGCCAGTTCTCCTCCCTACAGTCATGTTTATGCAGCCAAAAGTATGTATGTGCAGAATAGTTCACATCCATATGTAGGTGATATTTGAATACTTTTGCTTGTAATCTTCATACTGGTCTATCACGCTTCAGAAGTGTGAAATACAGTTTCTCCTGTGGCACGGTTTGGTCAGTTTGCTGAGGAGATCAGTTTGCTGGGTAATTCTAGGAATAGAGTATCCAGAAGTGGAAGTATCAGCATCATCAAAATAAACAGTGAGTAGATACAGAAGAGCTTTAGGAAGGTATAAGGGAGACTGCATGCCAGTCAGAACACACAGATAATCCTCTTTGTGAGCAAAAAAGAAGAGCAATATATAAGGTGGACTAATGGAAGCATGCAGTGAGTGTTAATGGATTTATTTTTTTTTTAAAAGGTATAGTTGCATATGGTAACTTAGGAAATTAAGAATTATTTAGCCTTCAGTTTAAGAGACTCTTATCTCATTCTCAACTTGCTAGTATGGTTTTTTAGTTTTTATGGGTTTGTGGGTTTTCTTGCTTGTTTTTTTCAATTTAGTAGCGAATGTTATTCTAATAGGTGCTATTAAGCTAAATGAATTCTGTTCTTCACTTCTGACTGCTGTAGCCTTGCTTAATAAATACACTGGGTGAATCCTAATGGTTTCATACTCAGAATAATGCTTTATGATTGCAGGGAATGGAGCAGAATGTTGGGAGAATAATAACGGCACTGAATGAATGCCTTGCTGCTCTACCTCAGCAGCAGCTTCAAAGAGTCAGTCACATTGGTATTTCAGGACAAATGCACGGGATTGTATTTTGGAAAAGAGATAAAGGTAACGGTAATTCTTTGGCATT
>NW_009620193.1:14324-80808 GCF_000690535.1 Cariama cristata
TTACGATGCAGAAAATAAACTTTTAACACCGAAACGATCTGTAGCAAACTGCTGCATGTTCACTTTGGTCTTCTGTAAAACAGAATTAATGGAAGATCTTCTTCTGTGGGAATTTTGCTTTAATTGCTGGAATTTCAGCTACTGACTATAGTTAACAATGTCGTTTGCGCACATTAGTTAAAGGATTTAGTCTAATGAGATCCCTGCAGAGTCAGCACAATTATTAGTATGAAGGAGGAATAACATATTTGTGGTTTGTTAATTGTTTGTCTATCATATGCTATCTGCTGCCAGTTGAAAGAACTTCTGCATCAGGTGAATGACTTGGAGGGGGTGGGGGTGGATCTTATTCACCTCATAAGACACTTAACTAGCTGTTGTCCAGTATCTCAATACCTTCTAATGATTCTGTGTGTATGCCTTGAAAAATAAGCTATGCTTGATCTTTATGTTAGAATGTGCATAGCTGTAGCTATCCAATAGTGAATATCGCTATGCTATTTTGAAACGCAGTTTGAGAGTAGAGTAGGAGAAAACCTGAACTTCAGTAAACAGTGTTTTCAGTCCTTTTTCCTTTCTTTTTTCCCCCCCTAAAAATCTCAAGGCATTTTTTTTCCTAGCAAGTTGTAGACTGTCATGTTGAATTCATCTTGCTGCTTATGCTTCTGTTAGTAGGAGCTAAAAAAGTATTATGGTCATGATTCTGTATACTCAGCTGCTTGCAGTATGAAGGACCAAGACCTCAGAAACAAAATCAACCAAAGTGAGGTAGTCACATGGGGCTTGATTGTGCAAATACTCATAATTTTTGTGATGGCAAGGATGTTTGAAAAATTCAGGCCTTGGATTGCTAGCCTTGTGAGATAGGGATGGATTATCTTCTTGGATAACGTTTTATAAACCTGCTGAAGTCTAAGGCTTTCAGAATGTGGTTCCATGTCTTCTTTCTCTTTACCTTATGATGTGTACATCTGAGTGATTATACAAGTCTTATAATAATAGGAGTTATGTGGATTAGGCAAGGATTTATTGTAAGCCACAGAATAGATTTCCCAAAAGTGCTAGTCACTGCCTGTCAAAAGTTGTCAGGGTTTTAATTGCTTTAAAAAACACTATGCTATTCATTACTGGCTGTAATTTTACATTAAATACAGAAATGATTAGAAAGAAAGAAATCCTAAGGCTGATGGACCGAAGGAGCTGTTGCTTGCTTTCCAGCTGTCCCAAGGGCTGCATAACAGCCTCATGGGTTCATGGTAGGCAGATTCTTATGTCATATTGGTTAATAATTTATTTCCTAAAGCCACATGCCACTTTTGTTTCATTTCTATCAAATGAAAGAGGGTGTTTGCTCTCATTTGTTTTGAGTAGACTAAGTGAATCTGTGCTCTTTGGGACCCAAATTACATTTTTAATAGCATCCTTTAGGGTTAGATTTATGGTTAATAATATTTCTTAGAATCCATTTAAAACTAGAAAAGCAAACCAATTGGAAATTCAGTTCAAACAGACCTGATAGAACAGGGAATTAAGGGAACGAGAAAAAGCACGTGTTTGCTTTGCATGTTTCACATAGTACTTCCCAGCTTTCACGGCTGCTTTTTCCTGTGTGAGTGTAACTTCAAATCCCTGTATCCAGCCCAAGAAAGACTCTTTTAGCCATATTTGTGCTAGTCAGTTAAGCAGCTGGGTTTCTTCTCTGACCTGTAGGACAAGTGGCACAGCACAGCTTGAAACTCTGCTCCTATCCCCAGCCAAAAACCAAAAGATAGCCTCGGTTACAGAGCCAGCTGGAGGCAGCTTGTGACCTGTCCTATCCCCACATTGTGGCCAGGCATTGCCTGGGAGAGCAGTGGTTGTTGGAGGCTGAAGCTGTGCCATGGAATGTGGTAGCAAACATCACATGCCAGTGCTTGAGCTTGGCCTCTGCTTAGTCTGCTGCTCGGACCGGATGGTATGCTGTACGCAGGACTACTTGTGGTGAGCATGTCAGGGCAGGAAACAGCGCACTGGACCGGAGCAATAGCAGACATCGTGGAGAAGGCTCTGAGCAGCTCTGAGAAGTTGCCATAATTTAGCTGAAGCCTTCACATGAAAGAATGTGAAGTTTCATCAAAGGTGTAGCATTCTCTGTTCAAAAGGAACATGCTGGACTAGTAAAACTGAAAACTGGATTAAACCCTATTCTACCTTTGGTGAAACTTTGTTGCATAGCGCAGGGGAGGGATACTCTTTCGTACTTTGCAGTCCATTGCTTAATACACATAGAGCCAGGTTTCTTGTTGCTTTGGCTCAAAAGGTGATGAAACTATGTGCTATCCATTTTTTTTGTGGGTCACCTGTTACTTAAGTTGTATCATTAATATCTCAAGGTGCAAGTTGCTTGTTCCTCTAGGCGCCAGGAGTGCTTATAGAGAAGGAAGGCCTTGGATACTATTCTCTGTTTTAGCAAAGGATGACTGGCATTATGATATTATCTAGGGCTGAAACCCATGACTAATTAATTTGATTACAATCACTGCTGGCTCTGTTTCTGCTCTTTTTCCAACATATTTGACAAATTACCAAGAGTGTCCAGAAATTAAGAAAGCCAGGCAGACTACGCTGCAGAGAGTCACTGAACTTCTTGTATACTGTGTGGTTCAGGTTGCAAGTGGACAGAGTGTGGTACAGGCCATACCTTTGAGCCGGAGGAGGTCAGTCATCTGATTACTTGGCAAGACGGCCGCTGCAGTCCCACCTTCCTCTCTTCTCTTCCTCTGCCCCAGTCACATACGAGTTTGGCTACAGGATTTGGATGTGCCACAGTCTACTGGTATTTAAAGAACAGGTACATTGTTTTTTAAAAGGGCTTCTGTATCAGGCTGTTTCACTGGCAGTTTCTCACCTTGAATTTCTGTGACAATTAGTATTCCTGTACCATGTTAATGCCATTACAGACTGAGGGGCTGCATTTCTCTGTATCATAATATTAATTAAGTAGTCAAAGAATATTTAAAATGACAGTATTCAATATGAAATGCATGCAACTGAGCACACAAGAGTCTCTGACCTCATAAAAATGCTACAGATCTCTTTAATAAAAAGAAAAGCTTTTGACCATGTAGTAACAGAAGCCTTAAAGTATCAGAATAATTCTAGTCCATCCTACCACTCAGAGGAGCTCTGCTAATGCAGTTTGAACACTTTTGCCTTGTGCAGATTGTGAGAAGTACAAACATGCCTAAAACAGTAACAGAGTTGCTTTGTCTGGTTGCTGCCAGATGCTAAAACAAATAGTCCCTAAATTAATTTCAGTTCCTTCCTTTCTTGGACACTGAGATCCTTATGAAGTGTTACAAATAGTCTGCTTTGTTGTGGCATGTTTGCAGAGGATATCATTTTTCACTTATGACTTGACATCAGCAAGATTTGCTCTTCAGTTTTGTCTGCAGTATGCTATGTTTTTCAGGATGTCATTGCAATATGCCATATATGCCAATGTCTTCCCCTGCAATGAATTCAGGTTCAATAAATGGGGAAAAACTTAGTAGATCTTGGTTTCTTCCAGTGTGTGTCCAGCAAATATACGGAGCATGGCATGATCTTGCTTTAGAGCTGTATAACTCATGAGTCCAGCTGCTTTGTTTTATTTCACCATTTGGTACATTTCCATTCATATAATTTGTGGATCCTACAGCAACTGCAGGAATTTACCTATTTTTCTCAAATGCTCCAGGATCAACAAAGTGACATTTTTTTGTGCAAACAATTACTACCTTCCTGGTCAGTTTTGCAACGACGTGCTTTTGAACCTAGACAACTCATTTCTTAAAGCCTCTGTCTCTCCATCTTCTATCAGGAGATAAGTATTGGTGCTGTGGTAACAACTTGAAAAACAAATTCCATTTAAGAAAACAAAACAAAACAACAAAATGAAGGTTGATCACTGAGATGGTTGTTTCGATTTTAGATGGGACCACATATGTCTGAAGTTCTCTGTAGCAATGGAAGTAATCTTGCTCCCACTGCATTAAAGCATCTCTCATTGATTTTGGTTTTAAAATGTTTTGTTTAAAAGTCCAGATTTTCTGAAGTCTTATGATGCAGCTGGCACTATCCATGACTATGTGGTTGCTATGTTGTGTGACCTGAAGAAGCCACTCATGTCCATCCAGAATGCTGCCAGCTGGGGATATTTTAATTCCAGAAACAAAAGTTGGAATACTGACATGTAAGTGCAAAGATCATTCAGTGGGTTTTGTGCCTTGCTTGTGTCAGGCCTTGTGAACACCTCTTTGGGCCCTAAGTATGAACATGCTACAGGTAAAAAGCGATTGAAAGTTACTCCTAATCAATTGTGGTGTGCCCTGGGCTGAGGAACTATTGAGAGTTTGCTCTAGTTTGTAAAGTAGCTATGTTTAAATTTTATAAAATCTGGCACAGTATTTTTAGAAATACCTAAGACAGCGGAGCTGAGAGACTCATCAGTGAGGCCTTGTATACCAAACTGTTCTCTCCCTTTCTGTATGGGATGGTGGGATGGGATGGACAAGTGCATGCTGCAGCCAAGGTGTTACCTCTGTGATGGTAAAAGACAGTTATTACTCTCTAGTTCTTTCAGCTGAGCTCCTTCAGAACTACTAAAACTTAGTTGTGATAATACCTAAGAGTTACTAGGCTACAGGAAATCTTATAGGGAATCAGTTTGCTTATTTGTTTACTTATTTATTGTAATGATTTGCTCTTTCAGGGCTGAGTGCTAAGGCCTTATGTATTTCAGGGTTTAGGTTAGGCCAGGACTCCAAGGTGAAAAGATCTGCTCATGAAGGTATGAAAGAATGACAGAAACTTGCATTTGGCCTACTGAATTTTTACTAATCTGTTGGTGGTGTTGTAGCAATGTAGTGTATCTTGCAGTTGACTGTGTAAGGAGATTGTTGGACTTAACTCTTTGTGATTTGGTTTTGAACCGCTAACTGTATGACAGCTTAAAGTTCTTTGGCACTTAGAAGTTGCATTTTTTTTTTGCTTTTTTGTGATTGTCTCTTTATCTTGGAACTGCTTGTCTGTATGATATCAGTGGGTTAAACTTGCTGTATGTGTACTGGTGTATCATCTCATGTAATCAGATTGCATATAAAGGAAAGCTATTTATTCTTCTAGACTATTCTAATTTACCCAGCCTGTTGAACTGGAATGCTGCCCCTGTCCAAGACAAAGCTTTCTAAATAGGTGAAAGCATCCATAAGTCCAGCAGCCACAAATGTATGGCCAGGTTCATCTGTGACTTCAAAGAGGTCTTTGTAGTCATGCCGCACATTCCCATACTTCTTTCCTGCAATAATATTGTTCTGATTGCAGATTGAAAAAATCCGGCTTTCCTGTTCACTTGCTTCCAGAGGTGAGAGACCCTGGCAGTATTGCAGGTGGGACAATCTGTGCATGGCATGGAATACCCAAAGGAGCAAAAGTAGGAATTGCTCTGGGAGATTTCCAATGCTCTGTTTATTCCTGTCTGACTGAGAGGACAGATGCAGGTATGATCATTTTGGTATGTTGGTTTTCTCATTGTCCTCCTTCAGGGTAGCTTAGTAAAACACTGATTTATTTTTTTTTTTTATTTTTTTTTTCTTTTGTGTTGTAGTTCTTAATATTAGTACCTCTGCTCAACTGACTGTCTCAATGCCCCCGGATTTCCAGCCTCCAGAGACACCAGATCCTTCCTCAGCTGTTACTTATTTTCCCTACTTCAATGATGGCTACTTGGAAGTGGCAGCATCACTTAATGGAGGCAATGTGCTAGCAACATTTGTGGACATGGTGGCACGGTGGACAGAAGAGCTAGGTAAGCTATTTCAAGGGTAGTTCAAGCTTAAAATTGAGGTTGGTCAGCAAGGTAAAAGGAAACTAAGGCAAAGGAACAAGTCTAGAACTGTTTTGTCATGCCATATAGGGAACAAGCTTGTAACTCTTGGGTCATGATTGCTAGATCTCTGGAATTTCGTACTGAAGCTTATGAACATGCTGGGACAGTCATGCTTGGACTCCACATTCACATTGCCTCTGGGTTTTGGGTTTTATTTTGTTTCAAAAACACAAGAGAATTATTTTTTGCAAGTTGTTTTTCAAAAGGAAAAGTCAGCAAATTTGAGGAGGGCCTCTAATTTTGTATGACTGCTGTCCAAAAGAATCCCTTGATTAGATCAGTTACCTTTTGCTGCATATTTTGCAGCATTCTAATGGATTTTAAGACTCAAACTTATGTAATATCTTCTAAGTGCTTTAAACGTGATCTTCACAGTTTTTTTTTTTTAATAATCTATTGGGTTTTGCAATGCAGAAATAAGCTCTGAAGTTGTTCTTTCAGTGAGTGCTTGAAGTGAACTTTGCATTCACATGCAATTTGATCACTGAAGCTGAAGTCTGCCATTAGTGCCTTTAAAAAAGTTGTTTTGTGTAACTTAGCTCAGTATAGGCAAAGAGGAATAGCTGTATTATCAGGAAAGGCAGTTTCTGTAATCAGACAAAGATTTCTAGTATCATAGATTCTAGTTACGATTGGGTGGGAGAACTGTGGTTCATAATTTTGGAAAAACAATGACCTTTGGGACACAGAAAAAGATGAACAGGTGGATCAGCATCCATTTTAAGTCCTCACATGTAAGATACACTAGACCGCTTCAGATTAGTAACATGGTATTTCCCATCTGCAGGACTTCAGGTTCAGGAGTCTGCCATCTATACAAAGATAATCAAAGAAGCCTTGGCCCAAAATGACAGCAAACTCTCAGTCCACCCAACGATATTTGGAGAGAGACACGTTCCTGAGCAGTTGGCATCAGTGACCAATATTGCTGTCTCTGACCTCTCCCTGGGTCACGTAACCAGAGCTCTGTGCCGCGGCATCGTTGAAAACCTCTGTTCCATGTTACCTGTGCAGCACCTGATGGAGATGGGAGTGAGGAGGATTTTGGGGAGTGGGAGTGCCCTTGCCAGGAACGAGGTGCTGAGGCAGGAAGTGGAAAGGATTTTTCCATTCCCTGTGGTTTACGGGAAGGATGTTGATGCTGCTGTGGGGGCTGCCATGGTAATGTTCCACAGAAAATAAAGTCACTATTTGGAATGGCCTGAGATGCAGCTTCTTTTTCTTTTTCCTTGCTGTACAGTGTTTCCTTTCACTTCCTTCACTTTTTCTGGAGTTGAATTCAACATGCAGTCTCACTCGTTACAGTGGAAAATAACCGTCAGCAAACCCTTGCATTTATTGTCCGCTTCTGCTTCTGGGTGTACGGATTTCATTGCTCTGTCATTCCCATTTGCGAAATGAGAGGTAATTACCACATTAAATTTGACTGAGTGACTAGGAAAGATCCATTAACTTCCTGCATAAAATGATACTTCATTTGAGACTCATTTTCTTGGTAGGAAATATGTTTAGAAGGACCAGGAGAGATAAGTAGCTGTCTGTAGCTTAGTCTGATGCTTTCATTAGACACTTTGTGTCCTTAAGATGTCTCACAATTTACATACATACAGGCAGCAGACCAGGGTGTCAGCCTTGTTTGGGGAGTTCAGTGGCTCTTGCACAGAGTGAATGTCAGTTTCCACGTGTTGCATGTTGTCTCTGTAAAAGATGGAATACAACCTTGGCTTGAACGTCAACAAAACAATCAAAATAAAACATGGAGGATTATTTCTGTGGCTACCCAGGTTGGGTACAGTGGACTAAGGTCAAAGGCATGGCCTGGTTTTCAATTCTATTAGCAAATGCAAGACTATCTCTGACCTGCAGGCCAGCTTTGGATACATCTTTAAGATCTCTAACACATCTGCTGATGTTTTCCCATTGGTAGTGAGGGAGAGGGCTCTTAATGGGTAAAATCACTCTCAAGCACAGAAGTCACACAAAGTCTGTGCTTGGCTGCAGGCCCAAGAAAGAGGAATAAATTCCTTGTTGTTTATTACTGGCCTATTTTGATAAGCATTCACATCTGCTTATGAGCTTACACCTTTAAACCAGGTCCCTGCTGAGATGGAATATGATACATCCAACAAACGTTGCAAAAAGCAATGAAGTGCTGCTGTAAGAAGGAAATAACATTTTCACAAGAAATGCAGCTCAAGGAGGCTGATGAAGGAGGAATCAAAACTCAGAAAATAGCAGAAAGCTCCTGCAATGTGTACATCAGAGCACACTAAGACTGAAAGAAGCTGATGCCTGGAATGGGAGCAGAGAGGAAAGGAACATTTAGCAAAAGGAACCAGCAAGAAGCTAGAGACTGAATAAGAGAGACCCACCACTGATCCATATAGTTTTCTTACTGAGTCTCTGCTTTGGAAATGGTGAAGGAGTTAATTGTAATGTTGACTGAGATGCTCTGCTCAGCAAAGCTCCAGGAGCACCAGCTAAGGACTTGGATTATTGGTAATCTATACTTATGCATTAATAAACAGGCATTTTATTTCTTTCGAGTACGATGCCACAGGATGTTTTAAGTGGTATAATTAGTTTGCTATTAAATAGGCAAATATGTTATTCTTTTATACATATATAGATAGATAGCAAAACTAGAAAGGTAGTTACCTTTTGCAAAACATAAACCAGATAATTTCATTGAATAATTTCATAATCTAACTTGAAACCTCAGGAGCTAGAGGTTTGGAGGTTGCTTCTAGCCTAACAACTACAACTTATCAGCTCAGCCTGCTGGAAAAGCTGTTTCTTTAGACTAGTTTTTGGCAGAAAGGTCTTATGTAAATTATATTTAATATATGACACAGTTCTTCATTTTTAAGGGTGTTAGATCCATCCTGAATTAGATAAGAATTTTTTTTTCCTAATGACATTAATATTTAAAAGCTGACTGTTACGTATATATATAATTTTTTAAAAATGTATTGGAACATGGAACAATAGAATGGCCTTAGGACTTTCTGTCATTGATTCTCCCTCAACTCTGTTCAGAATCAGTTTATCTTTAAAATCCTTGGTGGGGCTTTACAGCAGCCACCCAAGAAAGATGTCCAGAAAGATGACTGATCTCAGGCAAGAGCTGCAGCATATTTTACAAAGTTTTGTAAATTGAAATGAAACTGTGACCCACAGAAACAATGGTTGTCTGGTGGTTTGGGGTTTTTTCAAGCTTGAGTGTATTTATGAAGAGGAAATCTGGAGAAGAGTATCCATTACTAGATGCAATTAAAGGAGAGAGAAAAACAACAGCAACTTACGGCAATTCTTGTAAAGAGCTTAGCTAAACTCCTGGGAATAGAAGCCACTGATGCTTCTGGTTCCAGAATTGTTCTTAATGATCTTATTACTCTATTCTCTATTCTTTTAGTGAACTTCCCTTGATTCTAAAAATCATCAGACACATAGAACACTTTTGCAGACAAATGGAGTGAAGAAGAAAACTCTGAGGGCTTTTCAGTCCAGGCACCTTGGAGGAGGAATATCCGGCACTAAATTCCTGTAGATCAGAGGGTGTTTACTGAGACTGGACTATTTTGCGGAAGACAGGATTTTTTGCAATATTTGTAAGTTCTGCATGTATATTTGAATAGCACCGTTGTTAGTTATTTGTAAACTCTCTTTATAATTTATTAGAAGTTGTGATGTAGACATTCTATCAAAAATATTTCCTTATTTATTGTATCAAACTTCAATGTACATAGGTTTCAAAATGTTCAAGTAGGTTATATATTTTTTTAGGATAGATAATTTTTTTTTTTAAAGAATCCTTCCACAGATTTTTGAAGGTTATTTGCCTTGCAGATTCATACTCATGAGGAAAGGCGGCTTTGTCTTCATTATCAAAGATATTACCAACAGGGTTTAGAAATGAAAGCACCTACAATGACTGAACTAGGTTTGAGCAAATTGTCAGGGAGACAGGATTAAGTCTATTCTGTGGATTTTAATATTGTACCTATTCTGTGGAAAATAAGTGATTCCATTTTCCATAGCCATCTCTGATGTTTTTGGCTCAATCCACATTAGTTTAAATAAGAAAAAAATTAAAATTATATGTGGCTGTATTCCCAGGGTATTTTTTTCCATTTTTTATAAAATGATTTTTCTAACTTTTTCACTGAAGTAATTGTTCTTCTGTATTTTTAGTATCATATTCCAAATGGAAATATTTTTCTATATATAATTTCTTATTTATAGAACAATTAAGTTAATAAGGTATTATGTTACTCTTTCAGAGTGATTCTAAGGGCACAAAGAACTTGAAAGGTGAGCTCAGAGGACATAGTGAGTTAAACTGCAGTCATTAGTATTTTGTCGATACTAGGCTGTTTTGCTTCCAGTAACGCTAAATGTGCAAGTTTGCAAATTGCTGTTTTCTTTACATGTATGTTGTACAACATTATAAAAAATGCGAATGCCTGACAAAAGTTTCCTGCCTATCCTGCTTGCACAGGAAATTGTAAGTGACCCTTAACATAAATATTAACTAGTCCCACAGAACTGAAAATCTAGCTTTAATGTACAATGTAGGTTTGCAGACAACCCCTCAGAATATTTTTGTGAAGAGAAACAACCTTGAAGCGTGTTTACAATGTTGTTTTCATGCTGAATGTACAGAGAAGGTTACTGACCACTGGTAATTTGGTTTATAATTGAAGACTTTGAAAAGATTTTGTAACATTCCTGTGCTCAAATGCTGTAAGATTTCCAAGCAATCTAGGATTTCAGAGTATGTTTCTAAGGCTGATCAGCTCTCTGTAAAAGCCAGCTATGCAGCAGTTCAAATATGATGCATTCCTGTCTCCACTGCTGGAATTCCAGAATATTTTGCATTCAGTGGCATGAAGACCAACATTTGTCTGATGAAAACAGTTTGATAAGAAAGAAGGAAAAAAAAGCCTGCTCTACTTTCAGTATGATATATTTGTGAACTTGTGTGACATTTATTGTGGTTATAAATCAGACAAGATCAGACATGTGGTCTTACAGTCATCTCTTATCTGTGGTAACCTTTCCCTTTCTGTTTCCGTGTCTCATGTTTGAGGTGACACTCATCTCCCAAGCATCACAGGCCCCATTGTTTATCGAGCACTGCCGTAACTCTGGTAAAGCCATTAAGCAATGATTTTCCTGTATGCAGGAAGCCCTCTGTGCTTAGCATCACTGAAATATGGTTATGGCACAAGCAGGCTTTTTTCACATACCTCATATAATCCTGAGAATATATTGTGGCACAAACCAGAAAGTAGAGAAGAAAAGCAGAGGTTGTTCAGGTGTGAGATTGTTCAGGCTTTAACAAAGATTGGAGGAGGACGAGGCACTAGTTTTAAGTGGAAGTAAGTCAGCTCTGCAGTGAGGTGGCTGGCAAGTTCTGGGACACTCAGGCTTGCTTTCTCCATTCTGAAATGGGTAAGGGCAGTGGGGACAGTAACAAACAGCATGGAGATAATGACCTACTAAACTGTTCCAACTCTGGGCATACTGAATATGTGTCCATCCATCTAACTTCCAGGATGAGAGCAACCGATCCATTTCTGTTTCTGGAGAGCAGTCCTAGGCAAAAGCAGACTCATGGCCCTGTAAAGTGCTGACTTGAGGTGTTCGCATTGTTCCTCACAGACTGCCTGCTCATCATGTCTTCCATTCTTGGGAAGATGAAGAAATTTGGCAGTTCTGACATGGAGGAATCTGAAGTGACAGATGAACACACGGATGGGGAGGACTCCATGCTGGAAATGCCTGACAGCCTCCAGGGTACACTCAGCACCAAGGTGCAGCCACCCAAAAGCAACATCTTTGCAAGACGCGGGCGGTTTGTGATGGGGGATAGTGACAAGGACATGGCTCCCATGGATTCCTTTTACCAGATGGATCACCTGATGGCACCTTCTGTCATCAAATTTCATGCCAATTTGGAGAGGGGGAAACTTCACAAGTAAGTTTACCTTGTAAGATTTGGTTGTAATGAATAGTTTGACAGCTGCAGACTGTGTTTCTTAGAGCAGCATTTATTCTCTCCACACGAGTGTGCCCATTTTTTCAGTTTCACTGTTTTCTATGCCAAGATAAGGAGTGTTGCACCTGGAAGTGACAACAGCTGTTGTCTCTTGGCACCTCTGAAAATCCAGTCCCTGGATATTTTGCCTAAAATCAGCAGTAGACCTTATTCACTTGCTTGAGACGGTTCAGTGAATGGACATCAGTCAGAATGAGAATATGGGATTGCCTGACTCCCAGGCCTGCAGTTAGACTGCCATACTTCAGTGCCTCTCAAGTCCTGCTCTCAACTTTTCAACAACAGATACCTAATTTTATCAGGACAGTTGCTTGCAGACTTTGTTGATCTTGTAGACTTTGCAGATCCATCTGTGCTAATCTGTAGTACTTTCTACTTCACACAAGCAAATGAAATATTGTATTGTGGTAGTTTAAAAAGTCTGCTAAATATCTGACTTGAAGTAACTGAAATTTACCCTTGTTAGGCTCCTATCTACAGATTCGATCACAGGCTGCTCAGAAAAAGCTTTCAAATTTTATGACCGCAGAAGGATCTTTGATGCTGTAGCCCAAGGCAACACAAGGGACCTGGATGATCTGCTACTCTACCTTAATAGAACCTTGAAGCATCTCACAGATGATGAGTTCAAAGGTACCCTTTAGTGTCACATACCTTAAGTTGCCCTGTTCTTCTTCCAGTAGTGCTCCTGAGATGAAAACAAAAACCCGTAATTGTGTTAAGTGTCTGCACGAGGTCCCTCTAATACCTAGTGTTTCGCTATTGATTGGGCAACCCATTGATTGTAAGGTTACAGGAGAATTCAGAAAAGTTGAAATTTTCCGTGAAACCCTGAATGAGTTTCCTTGTCTTTTGATAAGAACCTCATGAATTCCTGCATACCTGGGAGTAGATGATAGGTTTGTAATCACTTCTATATAGCTGGAATTTTTTGTGTTATATAATTCCTGCATGCCTGGGAGTAGATGATAGGTTTGTAATCAATTCTATATAGCTGGAATTTTTTGTGTTATAGAGCCAGAAACTGGGAAAACCTGTTTACTGAAAGCCATGCTGAATCTACATGATGGGAAAAATGATACCATTCCCTTGCTGCTGGATATTGCAAGGAAAACTGGAACTCTGAAAGAGTTTGTTAATGCAGAGTATACTGACAACTACTACAAGGGTAAGAGAAACAGCTACTACAGTGAATATTCTTGGTGCTAAGACTGAAGATAAGGTTAGGCAGAGCTTTCAGACAGTCTTCTGCATGAGGCCTTACGCCTGAGGATGCAGCACGCCGAAGTTCCAGTGTGTGATTAACAATCAGTGCATTCATGCTAGGGCAGTGTTTGTTAGGTACAATATTCTGCCATTTTTTATATACAGTGATTTAATAGCAAGTTCAGGGGATTTGCATTTGCTCTCTGTGCCATCTCTTTTTGTTCAGTTCTAGAGCTTTTTAGTCTGCAAAGCCCTCAGTTCCACCGTCTTACATGGAGCTGAATGAATTGTGGTGCCTGAAAGCTCTCAGTCCATATTAAATGTTGAAGATTTCTGTCTGATGAGTGTCTCTGTAGGCCAGACTGCACTTCATATCGCCATTGAGAGAAGGAACATGTACCTCGTGAAGCTTTTGGTCCAGAACGGAGCAGATGTTCACGCAAGAGCCTGTGGGGAGTTCTTCAGGAAAACCAAAGGGAAATCTGGCTTTTATTTTGGTAGGGGTGAGCACAGTATGGGCTTTATTGATTGAGTTATCCTAGCATTATCCCAAGTGCAAGCTGTTAAATAATCCTGTTTGTGTGGGACTGGAGGCTCAGAAGTACCAGATGGGCTGTTCCACCACTTAGTCCAAATATTTACTCCCGAAGGCTGAGATTATAAAGAAACACAGTTGGTAGCTGATGGTGTTCAGTGTGAGCTTGGTGTCTGCATCCCTTTGTTTTCTGGGTACTGTATCCTTTGAAAGGTTGTAACCTTCTGCTAGCTGTCCTTTCCATGCTTTTTTAAGCAGCCGTGTTTCTGTGATTTGATTAAACCAAAGAAAATGTGATTCTAACACCTATCACAAGAATTGGTGCTATATCAGAAGAGAAATTCACCTTTTTTCATGGTGAAAGGTGAAAACAACATGATCTTCTTTCTGTTTGTGCACATGTAGTAATGGGCTTTCTGACCACACATTCCCATTGCTTGCCTGTAGGGGAGCTGCCTTTGTCCCTGGCTGCCTGCACCAACCAGCTCTGCATTGTGAAATTCCTCCTTGAGAACCCCTACCAGCCAGCCAACATCACCGCTGAGGACTCCATGGGCAATATGGTCCTGCACACACTGGTGGAAATTTCAGATAATACTAAGGATAATACCAAGTTTGTTACCAAGATGTACAATAACATATTGATCCTTGGTGCCAAAATTAATCCAATCCTGAAGCTGGAAGAACTCACCAACAAGAAAGGGCTGACTCCATTAACTCTGGCAGCCAAAACAGGGAAGATAGGGGTAGGTGAACAAATGTGTTTAACTGTCCCATTACTGTATCAGGTTACACAGAGTACACGCAAAACATTTATGCAGGACAGATTTTATCACTGCTTATTGTTAGGGCTTTTTAGTTAAGAGGAACTGATGCTGCAGTTTAACATCCAAAACTGCTACAAAGTGTGAGTGTGTCTGTGTGCAGCTGGCATTATTCATGTACAACTGGTATGCCAGGCAGGCCAGGTGGAAACAGAAAGTGGGTCTCTGTTATCACCTGAACTACTACAAGTCTTGTACTTTTGACTGGCTGATATAACTCGCCTTCTGACAGTCCCCATTCAAAATGACAGTATGCTCAAAGATGTGTAACATACATCCCTGTTTTTCTCTTGCAGTTTTGAAACAGACAATGGCAAGTTATAAGCAGTATTTCTATTTCTCCTCCCCCAGCATCCAGTGAGAAAATTAATTTTGTTTACTTCAGGCTTTAATCTCTGCAATGCCTCAGTGGGTTCACTACAGCACAGTTAAACTAGGGAGAAATTAGCCATCCTGTCTTGTGGAGATGTCCATTAGCACTGAAATGTTGGCTGTATTGTTCTTTTGCTATTAGATTTTCGCATACATCCTCAGACGAGAGATCAAAGATCCTGAGTGCAGACACTTGTCTAGGAAGTTCACCGAATGGGCTTATGGACCTGTCCACTCATCTCTTTATGACCTATCCTGTATAGACACGTGTGAGAAAAATTCAGTGCTTGAGATTATTGCCTACAGTAGTGAAACTCCAGTGAGTATGCAACTCCTTCGCACTTTATTCATAGGCTGTGGGACTGTTGGGTAAGAGCTCCATGTTCCACACAGTGCATCTTTTGCCTCATTTCTATAAAACAGCAATCTCCCTTCCTGAGTTTAGGGGTACTAGAGGAAACATTCGCTGAAGATTAATATCATTTGCTGTTTTCAGAGCCCAATACCTACTGGTCCCATCAAGATTCTCCTCTTTCTCTTTCTGCTTAGAACCGTCATGAGATGCTGCTGGTGGAACCCCTTAACAGGCTGCTGCAAGACAAGTGGGACCGGTTTGTCAAACACTTATTTTACTTCAACTTCTTTGTCTATACCATGCATATCATGATCCTCACTGCAGCTGCTTACTACAGACCTGTAGAAAAAGAGGAAAAGGTACGTTACTCCTGTCATATATCGGGAACCACCCAATGCATGATAGCCCAGATCTGCCTCCCATTTGAATGTATACTCCTAACATCAGAATTTTCCTCTTTCCTGAAGGTAGGAGGGAGATTTTGACCTTGCTTGCTTCCCAGTCTTGCCCCCTTGCTGCAATGTGTTCGGAAACTTCACCTGTTCCCCCAGAAATGTAGTTGCTTTCAGCTGCTGGCAAGGCCAGGTCTTTCCTATCTCCAATTCTGCTGAACATGTCTATCTTCCTGTCTTATACAGCCTCCCTTTACATTTGGTCACAGCACTGGGGAATATTTTCGAGCAACTGGAGAGATCCTGAGTGTATTGGGAGGTCTCTATTTTTTCTTCAGAGGGGTAAGATATTTGAAACTTTTCCTTTTTGCTGTTTGGGTGGATGTAGGAGAGAATCAAACATGACCTTCCTATTCATTAGCATTGGCTGCTATGATAATCCATGTTTTAGTCAAGAGCTACAAAACTTCTTCCTTGGCCTGATTAGGAGTTCTCAGGTTAATAATGAGCTAAGATACAGTTGTATCTATTGTATTAAAAAATATGATCCTTAGAAGATGAGCATCATTACAATTACCCTAGCCAAAGCTTAAGAATGGGGTATTGCAAATAGCCAGGCAATGAGTAAAGATTACCTGTATTAGCTTACAGTCCCCTTGCTTCCTCTTGGCAGCCAATGGAGAGTGTACAGTGAATCACAGGTCTTCAAACCAGTGACTGAATAGGTTATTGTCTTCAAAAGAGACACTAGATGTAAGAGAAAGTAAGTGTTACTGGAAGAGTCCTCCCTAGATCTTGCACCAGTGTTGTTTTTGAGCTATTCTTGCTAGATACTTTATAGGTACCAGCTCCCTGGTATAGGTATCAGTGCTTAGTTGATGCATTCACATAGGATACTTAATCCCTCCTTGGTTGCAAACCTGGTCTTCATTCCCATTTTTTTTCAGATACAGTATTTCGTGCAGAGGCGCCCATCATTCAAGACGCTGATAGTTGACAGCTACAGTGAGGTTCTTTTGTAAGCTCCAATATCTTTGATTGCATTTCAGCATGAAACAGATGAGTGTGTGAGATCTGTAGCTTTGGCTGAAGCCACTTGTAATAGGTAGATGCTTCACTATAATTTCTGGGTCCTTACAAAATACGTGCCAATGGGTATCATAGCACTTGAACAAGTGAGTCTGGATCAATAATCTCCTTTGGAGGTAAAGCAAATGATGTGTCTAGAAGTTCAGTGGCAGTTTCATGCAACAGAGTTAGAAATAGATCTCCAAGTTGGACTTGCAGTCGAGTATATGCATTGGATGTGCAGAAATACTCCCATTCCTAAAGGGAGTTTTGCCTCTCCATAATTTGCGCCCTTTCTCTTCCCAGCTGGAATGCAGCTAAACAGGGCAATTTCATGGGTCCATGGAAAGAGAGGGAGTGCTGAAGAAACGAGTGTTTTCAAAGACTTTTCTTCCCTCCAGTCACAAGGAAGAGCAGGGATAGACTACAGAAATTTGTATGTGGGGAAACTGAGGGGTTTGTAAGAGGAACTGTAGGATTTGAGAAGGGAAAGAATGAAGGGAAGAGAGGAGGAAGTGTCTGCCAAGGCTCCTTTGTGTTTTAGAGGATCCCTCATTCTGCTGTATACCTCATGGAGCTCCTCTGTTCCCACCACCTGTGGTGAACTCAGCACTCTGCATTCAGACCATGCTTGTCTTTCAGCTTTGTTCACTCCTTGCTCCTCCTGAGCTCTGTGGTGCTGTACTTCTGTGGCCAGGAACTGTACGTGGCTTCCATGGTCTTCTCCTTGGCGCTGGGCTGGGCTAACATGCTGTACTACACCCGTGGCTTCCAGCAGATGGGCATTTACTCTGTCATGATTGCCAAGGTCAGTCCAGTGAGTGGGTGATGAGGCCAGCAGAGTACTCAGATTAGGACAGTGCTGCTAACAGCCCCATTTCCAGGAGAGAAGTTGCCATATCTACCTGCATAATGCCACTGGGAAATCTCCTATCACTCTACTAGACTTGGCCATTATTTTCTGAGTGAACTGATACAGTTTAAGTTATGTAGAAAAACCTCCTCCCACTCATCCGTACATTTTATAGCAGTCTTGATATTATTATTATTATTATTACCTGCCATGCTTCAAAATAACTACAGTTGGATAGGCATGGATTAAACTAGCCTGACAACAGTGCAGACTGGTGTGGTATGAAATGGCACAGCTTTCTACCAGCTGGAAATTTCTTTAGGTATAGTTTAAATGTTACCAAACAGAGCAATTAGCTAAGAGGCAGTAGCTGGCTAATAAACCTCTATATATGATGTAGACAGCTGGCCCAAGAGGGGAAGAAAGATGCAACTGTCTTAATGTGGTTTATACTCACAAAAATGAAACTATTTGGCATGCATATGTCTTGCATATGTGTGTAAACTGTTGCATGAATAACAGAGAAGAATGTTTTCTGTATTAAAGTGTATTATCTCAGCAGGATAAACAACAGTTTAATGCATGAACAGCCAGTTCACGGCAAATGCCTTCTTCAACTGAAGCAGTATTTTCTACCAGTTTTTGTTGCAGTTTATATTCAAGTTTTAGCAATATAAAAATATTTTGTTTCCATGTTACAGATGATCCTTAGAGATTTATGTCGCTTCATGTTTGTATATCTAGTATTCCTCTTGGGATTTTCTACAGGTAATATCATACTTGGAGTTACTTTTTCTTATCTTCAAGAATCTCAGAAAATTTTATTTTTCAAGTGGCTTAGACTTTTTGTTTCCAACTAAAAGCTAACAAATTAACCTAATTACAAAAAAATCTCTTCAAAATAACAGTTACCTATAGTAATTTCGTGCAGCTTTTCACCCCTGGGTCTCAAACTGCTTTGCAAAGCTGAATGGAAAAACAGTCATCCTGTTTTATGTAGATAAAACTGAGACAACACCTTCTGAGAGCATGTCAGTTATGGGGAATGTTTTATAGAGCAATTTCACTGGGGGACAATGCACCATGAAGATAACATCTCTTACCTTTATGCTCATTTGCATTGCTTGCAATGGAATTGTGATCTCAAATTGTACTTTCATCCTGTGTATGTGATTCCTCTTTTGCAACAGCTGTGGTGACTTTAATTGAAGATGACAATGAGGGGCAAGACACAAATAGCTCTGAATATGCCCGATGCTGCCATATGAAACGAGGCCGCACATCCTACAATAGTCTGTATTATACCTGCTTGGAGCTTTTCAAGTTCACTATTGGGATGGGGGACCTGGAGTTCACAGAGAACTACAGGTTCAAGTCTGTGTTTGTCATCCTTTTGGTTCTCTATGTCATCCTTACATACATCCTCCTGCTCAACATGCTTATTGCACTGATGGGGGAAACTGTGAGCAAAATTGCACAGGAGAGCAAGAGCATCTGGAAACTCCAGGTACATTGGTTCTATGAGGCTGCTATCCAAGAAAGAGGGTGTGGGGAATCGTAAGAAATTTCAGAGAATCTTTAGGAACTCACATGTTTCTAAATAACAGGTCACTGCTGCTTTCTGATTCCCCTGAACAGTTCCTCAAAAAAGTATATTAGTTCCTTTTCCATGCATATTTGATGTTTTGCCTGAGCAGATGTTTCCAGTATTCCATAGATGTTCAGAATTTAAGAAAATAAGTACTTTTGTAATTAGACAGAATTATTTGGGCTTTTGATGATGGAAAATCCTGATCAGACTATGAACACAGGGATTATGCAAGGTGAAAAACAATCTTTACCAGAATCTCAAAGGCACATGTTTTTGTTTGAAGTAAGAAAGGGAACTTCATAGTTCTAATCACAGGGCAGTAATTCAGCATTTTTAATGTCATATTAACAGAGAGTGATGTTTTGGAGATGGTGATGATGCCTGCTCTAAGGTGGTGACAATGATAAAAGCTCAAGGTTTTTAAAATAAAAGCTGAATTTGGGATTTGTATGACTTTGAAACAGCAGCGCCTCAGTGGTCTGCTTTCTTTTACCTGGTAGAGAGCCATCACAATCTTGGATATTGAAAACAGCTACTTGAACTGTGTGAGGCGCTCGTTCCGGTCTGGGAAGCAAGTCCTGGTGGGCATCACACCTGACGGCCAAGATGATTACAGATGGTGCTTTAGGTAACCTGTTTGTATGTCAAATGAACAATCTTTTATATATCAACAACATTAAGGTATCTGGTAATGGGAAGCAGAACTTTCCTCCGGGAGTACTCCTCTGAAAAGCAGTGCGTTAACACTGTCTACAGTAGTCAGTTTAATCTGTTTTCTGAGTCGGATCTGAGGCTTCAGAGGTGGTGGTATGTGATATAAACTCATCCTGGAGTTGTCTGGTGATGCTTAGACTAGACATTTTTTGTTGTTCTCTCCCCAGGGTTGATGAAGTGAACTGGTCCACATGGAATACTAATCTGGGCATAATCAATGAAGACCCTGGGTGCTCTGGGGACCTCAGACGAAATCCCAGTTACTCTATTAAGCCTGGCAGAGGTGAGGGTTTCAGGGACCTAAATCCTAGTATGGACTACACTGGTGATAGAAGCAGCATTGATTAATTGTTAGAGGGCAGTCAGTTTATGCACTTAATGATAATTGCAGTAGCTAAGTTAATGGCATTTTCAGTCAGCACAAAACGTAAAGGATTAAGTGGGCTCATTATTCACATAGCAGTTTTACTCTCTGGAATAGAAGCCCCATAAATTGATCATTCTGATTTTAGATTTTACAAGGCAGATAATAGTGTAAAGCCTGAGGAGATGGGATAGTGTATGATGGCAGCCAAGTAGCCAAGAAGCTACTTTGAAGGCCCCAAACTCTATAGTTTGGGAGCTCAGCATCCAGCACAGTAGTATTTAACTGTATGATCAGTCTCTGCTGTACTTGGCAGCTGAAATATGGAAAACTCATGGAACAGTATGGGGACAAAAACCACAAAGCCCTTTTCTTCCTGCTTCTTTCTTCTTCTTTCATCAGCTTCTTATTTAAACCATTTGTATATTTTCTTCTGTTTCTGTGGAAAAAATTAACCATTCCTTTGCTTTTTAGTTTCAGGGAAAAACTGGAAAACGTTGGTTCCGCTTTTAAGAGATGGAAGCAGGAGAGAAGAGACTCAAAAATTACCAGAAGAAGTCAAATTAAAACCTATTTTGGAACCTTATTATGAGCCAGAAGATTCTGAGACATTGAAGGAGTCACTTCCAAAGTCAGTCTAATCTTACTTTATTTTTAAGAAGGTTAAATCTAGTTGCCTATGTTGGTCTTCACAAGCAGGGCAATTAGAGCACTTAATTCATAGGAACAGGGATTTATGGAAAAAGGTCAGAGGACTTAGGAAATTACTGTGTGCAAGGATTTATTAAGTATGCTAAATAAACTACTTGTTTAAGCTCATGTCTTCATGGTTATTTTTAATATAAATCTGCAAGAAACTGTCTATACTGCTTGGTTTATATTTACTTGGCTAGGTATTTGCATCTAGGCTGTCTCATGAAGTGTTAGAAACAGTTCCCATAGTTGGTTTTTTGTTTTGTTTTATAAATAAATACATTGAGAATTTCCCACACTTCAGAGCTGTCTGTCAGGTAGCTACCCTTTTTTTAGTGCAGATTTTTTCCTAGTCTTCATCCATTTTTTTTACTCTTTGAAAGTGCTCTCATGCATCTCTGAGATCTGAGCTGACATTTGCATTGTTAGCTAACAGGAGCTTTGCTAAGTTTTGTAGGTTGGTGCAAGTGGCTAGTGATGATGGGTATTCTGCTGATAATATGAAAATAACAAAAGCGCCTATAGAAAAAATTGTTATCACTCGACACCTTGAACGTAGTGGATTTCATGCCTTCTGTCTGCTTTTACATTCTCTTTCTTATAAAAAGTATTTTTGTGAGCAGCTACAGGCCCTTCTTTTGTGATTTCGCAGCCTCAAAAACTAACCAAACTATTATGAAACTGGAGAAGGGCTCATAAAAGAGCAGTTAAAATCACCAAGAGCCCAGAGATAGGTTCCTGTGAGGAAAGTTTTCTTGGAAAGGAGATAAATAAATGAGGACACAATGAAAGAATACAAAATAATGAATGATCTAGAGATGTTGTTATTCTGTTCTGATAACACAAGAACAAATACACTCTGTGAAATTTTAAAGGTTGAATAGTCAAAATCAATGAAAGAATTGTTTCTCTTACACTGTCTGAGTAAACTCCAGAATTCACAGTTACTCTTACTGAGGCTAAAGGCTTAACAAGATCCCAAATTTGACATTTATTTAGATAACAGATGAACTTTGCACAAAGTAAGAGAGAGTGGTTATAGAGAATATATGTTTCAAAGGTCAGATGTATAATAATGTATAACAATAATAATGTTGAAATCAGAAAGTTTTTGTTCTTGACTTTGACAGCAACAACAGGAGGAAAGAAATCTGGTGCTGCAAATCCATCTGGCTGGATTTACAAAGAGAATCAGGAAAAATATCTGAGAGAGAAAATAGGCAGATGTTGCTAAACTACAGATAGGAGCCCTGGAAAGAGAGGAAAGCATAGGAGGAACTTTGGCATCCTGTTGAAAAGTGGCTGGACAGAAAGGATCTAAGGATAAGAAAATTTGTCTTATAGACAGCTGGCCCAGTTTCAAGTGCTGGACCTGTGCAGCTGTGTTGGGCAAGAAAAGGTAAATTGTTTTACCTTCTTTCCTTGTTAAGTGTCACTAACGCACTTAGACTTAACAGCCTTTAATGCACAAGTACAGCATGCATATACAAGTAGCCTTAAGCCGACGCGACGAGCTTTTTAACCGTGGGTTTCAGTCTGAGCATATGCACTGTTTCTGTGGTTGCATTTGAAGTACAGTTGTGCTAAAGCGTTTCTGTGAAATTGGGCCAGAGTGCGCAGCCTTTGCCAGGGAAAGCCTGTCGTGCTTGGCCTGTGACGCATCCAAAGGCTGTGGTCAGGGAACATTCATATGAGTCATTGAAGTTGAAAAGTGGTACACCGAAGGGGTCAGTTGCAAATTATTAGGAAAACTGGAAGTCAAAGACATAGAACATTGAGCCAGCCTTTGAAAGATAATTTTAATCAATACCTATAATTTTTGTGCATTTAGTAAGATACTGAAACATTCACTATTCTTAAAAAGAAGCAATTAGTATATTTACATACAGACTGCCCTTCACTGCTAACAGTTAGATGAAGTTTTGTGTTGTTTGACATCAGTCCTTTTACTGGGGTCAGGATTTCTCACAGTGCTACTTTCTCATAGGGTACTACAGCAATGTATTTCAACAAAATCTTCAGGCATCCAGCTGCTTTATTTGAAATAGTAGCACCATCTAGAGGACTAGTAATTCTTGTTTCTTTTGTTAACATCATTCCGGACAAATGTAATTTTATTTTCATAGAGTTTGTAGGGTATAACCAGAGAAGCTTGCCAAAGGATTTGAAAGAATTGCTTTAAAAAAATCAGAATTTAAACCCAACAAGCTTTGTCTCTGGTGGAGAGGGAAACCACAAAAGATGTTTGAAGTAGGCATGTTCAATTTCATACCATTCCAAAGGTGTATCTCTAAACACTTGGTAGCAGTCTCTATAGGTTCCACTCAAGACTTCATTATGCTCTATGCTGAACATGGCAAGAGACAGTCCACATGCAAAGCAAGTACAGCTAAGTAAACAAGATGGGCTGAGACAGTGAAATAATTTATTATTAAAACTATTAAGAATAAATGTAGAAAGGGTCTGACCAGAGAAACATAGTTGATTTTCTCCATGCCTTTGTGTGCCAGGGCAAATTTATGCTTGAAAGCGCACCAGGATCATGATGTAGCTGGAAAGCATTCGTGAAATTTCTATTTTCCCTGTAAGGGATCCGTTTCTCATAATTGTCAGCCTAGGTAGAGACCTGATCCATTGCTTAAATTCCACCTTGATTTTCATCAGGTGCCTATCCAGAAGGATTGATCAGCTGCCCCAGGTAACCTGAACAGAACATAAACCTCTGCCCTCCTGCCCTTTCTGTTCCCAACAAGATTACAAAGACTACAAGGGACTTCTTAATAAAACCCTGAAATACTAGCATTCAGAGTGAAAACATACATCAGTGTAATGCTGTGGTTAAAAATGTAAATGCCCTGTATTTGTGGGATAGGGTGGGGCTCATGGGTTTTTGGGTTGCATTTTTAAATCCCTTAGTCTTCTCTGGGAAGCAAACAAAATTATCCCACTTTTCTAGAGTGAGTTATTACTAACCTCTCAGAATTTCCAGCTATCATCACTCAGTTACTGCAATGGGCAGAAATTTGTTTCCCATGGATGGGGAGGTATAGCTTGGCAGTGACTCCAAGCCAGTGTCACACACAGTTATTCAGACTCAGCTGGCCAGGGCTCTGTTTGCTACAGTTTACTTCCTTCATCTTCGTTCCACCTAGATGCATTGAATTGCTTGTGGATATCAAGATGTATCTCTGTTCAGGCAGACCGGGTGGAATGCCTGCAGGGGACATACTTGTTCCAAACGGACAGAGAGCACAAAGACTCAATCTCACAGTGGAGGGCTGCAGCTAACCCCCAGGGAAGAGAGGTGGCTTGTCCCGAAGTATTTGTGCTTTAAGAATAGCTTTGCTAGGACCAGCACCTTTCTATTCCTACTGCTTGACATCTCCACTGGCTGAGGAGGAGCACAGCTTTGCAATAAATTATCTTTACTTGGGTTGTTTTGTGGAGTTTCTGCTCACCTTGGCAGACCTATACTGCATGGTCTTGCAGAATCCATGTCTTTAGCACTTGGGGAGTATTTTAGGTTTTATTTCATATTGAACATGCTTAGAAATAGCACATGGTTCCCATGGTGTTCCTTGAGGCTTGCAGGTGGTAAAAATCTCTCCTCTCACAGTTATTAGTCACATTAATTTGTATCCACACTAAGTGCTTAATATGAGATAATCAGGTTCAACACCGTATATATCCACCAGCTCCCAATAACCACACTGGCACAAAAGTGAAAGAAATTAAGGGTGTTGATGTGCTCACCTCCTGTCTGTGGGTGATGACTGTAATTATCAATGACTGCAAATGTGTGTGGGATGGGAGACAGCAAGAAGAGGTGAGCTGGACGAAGGTGAGTTGGGCTATACTTCACTGGGTGTTGAAAATGGGCTGATGAACATGTGGAAAAGCAAAAACGCAATCTCGGTATTTTATAGCATTGGCATACCTGAGATGCAACCTGTCGTGTAAACTGAACTGTTGTGTCTTTCAACCCCCAATAATTTCTGAATTAGTTGAGAAAAATATACATTCTGCCTGAAAATCTTGGAGCAAACAGCCTGCTGTTTGTGTGCACTCATTGTGTCCTCCACAACAGCTGGTGTTGGAGTCTGAATAGCCCTTGTCCTAATTAAACATTAATGTTAATGCCTTCTCAGGCAGCACATTGGTAGTTTTTAGTGGGGTCCATGGAAGGCACTGGGGCCCGCAAGCCATGTGTAGGGATGCTGCCTGGTCCCTCTGGGGTAGCCCATAACTGACTTGCCCCAGGAAAGCCCCTCTCCCTCTGATGCCACTATCTTACTTTGCTGCCCCCGATCAAATTCATTATGCAGAATCATATTTTATCTTTGCCAAATGCCAGCTAATCCTGTCACCCTTCTGTGGCATCTATATCATACTAGCACATTACTCAGTCATGCATCTTTGCTGGAGTCCTCAGTACTCAAAAATCCACAAGGTGTGTGCCCAGCAAGTGCTGCTGTGCTAGAAAACACAGGGGATCCTGCCAACCCCATAGCCTTAAGCGATAAAGCCAGTGGACTGAGGTTCTGATGCTTGAAGTTTTCAGAACCCCATCAATAGGAATTTTATACAGTGTTTTTGAACAAACTGTTGTGGTAAATCTTCCGAACTCAAAAAAATCCACATACGTTAAAAATTCGAGATAAGCTGATGTTGAGAGCAACCCACTGTCAGCCACTATCTTGGATATTTAACACCAGTTTGCATGTTTTGATGCATTAGAGAGAACCTTCTTGCAGCGAAGGATACAGGCAACAGGCATGGATTCTCTAGGGCCTGGGAGGAAGAGGTCTTAATTGACACTGACAGATGCAGCATAGACATCCTGGGTCTTCTCGATGTGGTTGTAGGGCTCTGAAGTGCTTTCCATCACCCAAACCATGCAGATTGGGATTACTTCTGACTGTAGAATAGTTGCCACAGATAAAATATGGACCCAATTTCTCCTACGTCAGATGTTAAACTATACGAAGCACTTCCAAATACATGGTGGAGTACCCTGTTTCTCTGGGAAGGAGGAGAAATCAACCCAATGACTTCACTGGACTTCTGTCTTTCTGGTGCGTTTGTGATACTGTGGCAGAGCTGCATCACTGTTAGTAACACTTCCTGTTTCAATATGCAGACAATGAGTGGACATGAGGAGACATGAACATTTACAGAATCATGGAGGTTTTCAGACTTCATCATCATCCAGAACAGTATTTCTCCGTCATTGTTATAATCAGTCTTTAAAATCAACGTTTTAGTCACCTGAATGTTGGTATGAAAACTCATGTCACCTGGAATTGCCATGTCAGCTGGCTGCTCCACAACCAGCAAGAGCAACTCCCAATTACAGGAACTGGAAGGAAGTGTCCTACTCACTTGGCCAGTAAGAGCAGTTTTAAGCCATGTCACTAAGTTAAAGTAATTTGTTTCCAAGCTGACATAGTAGGTTTAGCCCAGACAGTTCCTCTTATTCCAAAGGAGAATGCGGATAATGAAGCACCTAGAGAAAACGTATCGTGTCCTCAGTTCCTGTTAGTCAGAGGGGGAAAGCCAAGAGTGTTTAACTAGCATAGAGGAAGATGTGAGGAAGACAGTGTCCCTCATTATCAGAAAGGTACAAGAGAGTGGAGTTTAGGGCTGGAAATAGCTAGAGGTTTCTCAAGTGACTGATTTGCAAGGACAAATGGAAACAGTTATCTATAGCTTAGCTAAGCACTGAATAACAGAAAATTGAAGCATAGACAAAGAGACGACATGCTTTGCATAATAAAAGTAGTTTTAATTAGAATAATGGGTTGAAATTGAGACAGGGAAAATGTATCCTGAAAAGATGATCTTTCTGTGGGGCACATACGATATGTGTCTGCCAAAAAAACTTCCTCTGGAAACACTGTAAGTTCCAAACTTCAGCCCACATAAGCAAATATATCCAGTGCCATCCTGACTGCAGCAATGTGGGACCTGCAGGTTTTAGCTCTCTTGTTTTGGGGAACCAAAGTATATGAGGGTTTATTTCAACTGGTAGATGTTCACCTTCAATTCTGCTTCACTTATTTCTCAGAAAGAGCTTGACAAAAAGTGGAAGGGGCGTGCAGGGACTTCATTTTATTATAGTTAGTGAGCGTCTCACATGCTGCTACAGTTGATGCAAAGTTTAGCTCTTAGTGTAAGACCTGATGGTGAATTTTTATTGCCCTCGTATTTTTTACAGGTCTAAACAGATCTTTGGAGAGGGAAAGGGAAAGAACAATTCCCCAGATTTAGATGGATGAGACAGGTAAAAATCTTTTTCTTTTAAAAAGGGAGGTTTGATGTTCTTGAAATCCAATGACTAAAATATTAATTCAACCTGAAATTACTATAACATTAAGGTTCCTCCCCAGTTTTGGTGATCACTCTCCAAAGACTACTTAAGTGAAACAGTGGCAGTGCAGACTTGGGCAAAAAAATGTAGCATATAGGTGGGGCACGCTTTCTTCACAGTGTATTGCTTGAGGCATTTTAATATTGCTTAATTCCCCTGCACTGCTAAGCATTACCAGAAACGATGCGCCACAGCTGAAGATTTACCAAGGGTACAAACTCACAGTGAAATAGTTGGAGAACAACCCTGACCTGGTTGGGGCTGTGAGGCTCAGAACAGCCAAGCGAAGTTTGTGCTTTGAAAGACTTCAGTGAAGTATTACATGTTGTTTCACACAGGAGACATGGCACCTTCCTGGGTGACTGTGAAGTAAGAACCAATAGAAGTAAAAAGTGCCTATCTCATGGTCTTAAAACTGCAGTTTTTTTCTCCTCAAATAGAAGCCTCAAAAGGTTGCATACCTCCCCCACTGACCACACATAGCCTGTGACCTGCAGCACCAGCAGGCAGCATACGCACACAGGACAGGGACAAGAAGTACCCAACACCCCACACATCTATAGACCAATGACTGGCAAAGGTCTTTGTAGGTTTGCACTGTTACTTTTTGCCTTAGGAGGGGCAGGGGACATTAACAGTAGCACAGATGCAGGAAAAGACACAGGAAAGGAGTGACAGAGTCATTCTTCCCATTGCTTATTATTATTTTGTGCTTATGTAGGCCCCTGTAACTTTGCCAAGAGAAGGGGTAACTATGACCTGGAGTCAAATACTGATGCCACTTATGTGAAGTGGATTTTTACTGCACTTATTTCAACTCATTCATGACTGAGCCCACCCCTGCACAGGGAAGTGGCTACAGGTGCAGGAATTAATGAGATGCAGGTGGAAGTGAGCACACTATCAGCTGGCGAAAGAGTATAATAAGGGAGGAAAGGAGACAGCTTTGGTTTTTTGGCAAGGAGGGGAGTGGGTAGAAGCTGAGATACAGAATCAGGCTTGTCTCTGTTCTTTTAGTGTATATATTAGAGTAGCCTCTGTGAGCTCTAGCCATGGTTAGGTCACTGCTATGCTAGGTGCTACTCAAATGCAGAATATAAATGTTAGTGTTCCCAAGCTTAGTTATAGAAAGGAAGATAATGGTGGAGACAGACTGAGTGTCATGAATGGTGTTACTCATTGTGATAAGCAGGAGTCTCAGGGCAGCAGGACTGCAGCTGGAGAAAGCTGCTTGAATTGGGTCCAGAAAATGTAGTTTGGAGGAATAGGAGATAATTAGGGTGCCTGACTATCAGGTAATTTTGACAGTCCCAACAATAATGCTGTTTCTTCAGTGTACCATGCTCATCTCCTCTTGGTTTTTTGCCTGAGCAAAACAGTAAGTTGCATAGTGACATAGTTGCTGGGAGTATACCTTGTGATGGAGGCTCCAGTAACTCTTCTCTAGCCTTTTGTGAATGGGACTGTTCTTTTTATGGCTGGAATCTTGGGGGAATAAAATCTCCAGGCATGTATGTTATGCAAATGTGCATAACAATATTGCTAAAGAGGCTTACTTGTTCCTGCAGTCTGGGCTGTACCAACTGGTAAGTGATATCCTGGTATTTTACTGGAATGATTTTTCCACAAGGCTGCCTCTTGTTAAGGTGACAGTCAAACACTTACAGGCTAATTCATTTCTCTGTTGATCAGCTGTACAAAAAAATCTTTTATCTCACAGTTTATGACCATAATATTTAAATATTTGCAAGTGATGTTCAGTTGTCTGGAGTGGTGTGAAAAGCTCTTCATACATGTGTGTTGCAGCACACAGGTATGATCCTAGAACACGTTTAACTTTGAGTGGAGGAATGAGGAGAGCATTGTATCGGAGATAATGTTGCTGAAGCTGTGTAGTTAAAGAGCAGTCAGGAGTATGTTATTTTAATTCTGCAAGCTACAGTCTTTAAATCTGAAATGTTTGTTACTAGTTATTTGGGATGTAACACTGTGTGTGCAGAAGTGTTAGCACAGTAAAAACAAACTCGATACAGACTTTTGCTGATCTTCAAAGTCCCTTGTTTTTCACTCCTTGGAGTAAGAATAGCTAAATAAATAGTGATAAATAGAAAATGTTGTTTTGACATAACCTATAAAGCAAGGAATGATTTGGTGAAAAGTCAAGTATAATTATTAAAAAAGCCTAAATCATTTACAGAACTGACTAAATATATCTCTAAAATGAGGAAATGCTGAAGTGTATATTAAAGGAAGGGGTTTTTTTAGGGGATGATACTTGTATTGAAATATAGTGAAAACAGAAAGGCAACCTTTAAAAAGCAATGTGCATCTCTTTGAATTCAGATAGAATTCTATGTGATTGCAGACTTGCATTCGTTTGTAGGGGAGAATGAGATATCGTAACGTAGATCTATTAAGCAATAGTGGTTGCATTATTTTTCCCTTATGAAGTTTGTGTAAAATGTCCTGTGAAGGCAAGTGCCTAAGGATCAAGGTCAATCTGTCAATTTAAGATGGGATGACATATCTCTTTTCTGATATAGTATTTTCTGGGAACATAAAAAAGATCTATTTCAAGGGAGACAACTGACTGCTTATCATAGCTGACTGAAAAGAAATCAGTAACACGAAACCTCTCAATGCTGGGGACTGAATATGTACCAAAAAAATGACTCCTAAAATCAAGAGTTCAATATTAGCAAGGAAGCCAGTAAGATCAGGAAAACTTTGCCTTGCTACACCACCACCCCCTGTAGAACAGCTGCAGCATTTACACACTCTTAAAACACAAGATCAGCAGCAAAGCACTGTGACTATACTGTTGTGACTTCCCTATTCTCTCCTACTTTCTTCTCTCTATCTGGCTAAAAGTTAGCTGGAAAAGCTATAGGAAAATGATAGTATCTTACCTGACTTGTCATATCTTACAGAAGTACATCTTCATGTGGTTTTTCAACATAAACTATACTATTAGCATTAAATGCATACACATTCTTTTAAAACCATAGTCTCTAGGGGATATCTTGTGGATTCTTCCCACAACAGATCAACAACTCTGAATCCTTTTCCACAGAAAGAAAGAGAATTTAAATGCACTTTTTCCACAGTGAGAAATCATGAAAGACTCTTGTGAATCAATTAAACACAATGCTCAGGGGAATTGGACAGCTACTAGTAGTTGGCACGCACAGTGTTTTAATACTTAAGCTGTGGATTACTTTTAAGGAGCTTGGGGAATGGAATGCTGACAATAAGTAATTTACAATTATCCTTGCTGTTACCTGCAAGTGTTAAAAATGCTTTTTAGGCAATGGCTTTTGCCCTTAATGACTCTGTTGGAGTACTGAAAAATCAGAGAATCACAGAATTCAATATAAAATCCAAGTAACTTGTAGTGCAAGTTTGCTGGGATCATGTCACATCAGCAGAATGAAAAATGCAGCTCTGACTTGCTGATGTCAGATGGCAGACTGCCAAATGCTCAGTCCTTCCCATCTGGGGTTTCCTTCATCTTGTTCATTTTAGTTCCTAGTGAGTCTAGCACTTGCTAGAAAAACAAAATAATGAATGTCAAATAGGGCTTCTGCCTATTTGTACTGCGCAGATTATCCGAAGCTAATGTTTTCAAGTTATTTTTCATAGGAGATGCATGCCTAGTTATTAATGTTCCTGACCTTTATGGCATCTCTGTTACAACTGAAGCAGCTGGTAACTGTTGTAAAACTCTATGAAATGGCCTGCATAACCATGATAGAGCCTATTGCAAAACCCTCCATGGCTTCTGAAAAATGTTAGCCTTGTCAGAAATCTCAGGCTGGAGCAAGTCTGGGAACATAAGCAAGGTTAAGCAGGTTAATGATTAAAACTATAAGAAAATGTTTGCACAGATGTGACTTACTGTAGTTCTGCCTCTCATTTCCTGACTCAAGTTTGCCCTTAAAAATTGCTCAGTTCAGGCTCACAACATCTATGTGTACATTCTTACCTGTTTCCAGGAAGATTAACTAGAAACAGTCTGGGCTTATGTTTCCTAAATCTGACAATTGCACAGAAAAGGCCACACTTAGGTTTAGTGAGTCAAGGCTGCCCTCATAATGGAACAAGAAACTGTTAATATAGAACAGGCAGGATGAAGTGTGATTCTCATGCATGTGAACTGTTGCAGCTCATACACTCTTCTACACCTTTTCATAGGCAGGTTTGAAACAGGGCTCTGACTCTCTTGCTGTAGCTTGTCCCAGTTTTTGTTTTTGGATAACTGCCACTACATTATAAATAGACCACACTGATGGGTCCTGTATTCTGCTAAACCACACAGATCTGGGTGATTTCAGATATAGCTACTTTCTGAGTTCAAAGCACTTCTTGCTGCCAAACTCATTTTCTCTCCTTGGCAAAAGAATTTCTTAAGCGGTCTTTTACTGTGGTTGATATGAGAGTTAAAGCAAGAGTCCTCAAATGCACCTTCACCCAGATTTAATCTAACTTTGCCTGTTTTCATATTTCCATCTTCAGAGTGGCTTCAATTAAACAGTCTCTCACAGTTTGTGTTGAGAACTAAGATGATGTTCTCCCAGACAAGATTAAATGGCAATATTCAGTCCTCATTCCAGGTCATTAGACCAGAAGGTAAGAGACCATCAAAGCAGCTGAATCTAGATTGTAGCATATTAGCTTACACACAGTCATTTGACAAGATGTGAAGAACCTTTCCTGGTATGGGGTTTGGAATATATCATCATAAATTTGTGTCAGGCAAAGCTAGATGTGTGCTCAGCACACCCAACCAAAGGTATTCCCTAATGCCAAATCAAACTGGCCTAGGCAAGGCCCGTTTCACCACACTGCTCATAGGAAGCTGATTCATTACCAGAAACAATGTAGTGCTCCTAGTATTTCACACAGTAGATTTGAGGCAAATGTAATACCCAGCAGTCCTGTTTTTAAAGATATCTACTTGGTGAACAGGATGAGTTTACCTGCAGTTTGTAGATACGTTTTAAAGCCATATTCCTCAGATTAAAATGTCTGATTCTAGGTCTAGTATCCTAAGATATTTTATGTTTTTATTTCCAAATTTTCGATCTACCTCCTACCAAAAAAACCCCAAACTTGACTCTTTCTTCCCTTGTCTACAGCTGAAGAAAGATTCCTGTTTTGCTGGCCTACATAGTTCCTCTTAAACTCCCATCTGTTAATCAAGTAAAGACCAGCAGCTGTAAGTACATCTCTTAGGCCTCACTGCAAAGACATACAAGTTTTAAACATACTATTTCTGGTGATAATGGAAAGACTATAAAAAGAGCAGAAGAACTTATGATCACTCTTCTGGCATGTCCCAAAACAGAAGTCTGCATTAAGCATTGCTCGAGAGCTCAAAACTAGCAAAGCTGAAAAATGCCATTCCCTGTAGTTGGCACAGCAAGAAATCACACCAGTACTCTTTATGCGAAACATGCCTGTTTGTATTCTCGCAGACCCTAAGGGTACGCATTCATCAAAAACTATTATAGATAGGCAAAGGTGTAAACATGCCCACCATGTTTTCACTGGCATTATCACTGTGAAAGTGTAAGATTTTCTAAAGGTATTTCTACTTTTTCAAAGTAATAGCAAAAATGTTTGCTTTTTGGAGCACTTAGCATGATTGTTTTCTCATTTTTGATTTGTGCTTTCTGAATAGTTCCATAATATATAATAAACCAAGCATGACATAAAGGGATGTCATTTACAACCCAAATGCATGTGCATAACCATTTTCTTTTGAAAACAGTATGTAAACTGCAGAGCAGTGATCGTTTTAGATATTCTACTCCTGCCATTAAGACATCTGTGAGCGACTCAGCTTTAGTAACATTTCGGTATATAATTATTGCGTGTGTGTGTCATCCCACTTTGGCAGCTATGAAGTAAAGAGTTTGTTGTCTAGCAAGTTTCTCTCTGCTCCCTAATTTCAGATGTAGCAAACCCTGTAAGGCTGCAGTACTCCAGCACTCTACTTATCTGTGTTTTCCAACAGCTGAGAAAACCGGATGACTGAAGAAGGGTGGTTTTGCGTTTTTAGGATAGTTTTGAGCTTGAATATAGTTTTACTCATTTGGCAGGTTAACTTCTCTGGATGTTGTCGCAGCGTCAGCAGCTCCCTACTTTGACCTTCATTCGTACCATTCTGAGGCGCCTTGTCTATACCGAAATGCAAGTTTCGTAAGCAGGGTAAGTTCTCTGGGAGCTTCTGTGGGTGTTCAGTGTAGGTGTGATGCTTTTGTAGAGAGTGAAATCTTCAAGAGACAAAGACTAAACATATCTTTCAACTGGAGAATGCTTTTCTGTTGTGCTTGTTTTCTGTTTTTTCTAATTTATAAATCTGTCTTTCTCCTGAGCCTTGCCACGCTGACTCCTTGGGCATTCAGAAGTGAAGAAAGACAGACCTAATTTTGTTCATATTTGTCAGCCTGATGCACTGTTACACTTTCTAATTTCTGTGCCAAGGGGATCTAAAATATACTATCATACAAGCTAAACTTAAATAATACGTTCATCTTCCACTGAAAGTTTCAGTTATTGTAGTGAGTATTGAAAGTAAAATACCTAGCCTAGTAGAATAGTTTTTATTTCAACTCAGTAAAATTTCTTCTTTTTATTTAATTCAGAGATAGACAAGTAAATAAAGTATTTCCCTCAAGGAACAACATTGCTTTTCACAAAGTCTTTTAAAATTTCTGTTAGGAAAAACCTTCATAGGAAAGAACAAATTTCTCACCAAGAAGAAAATTACTTTTTGATAGCACTTGATGTCTCCTAATGCCCCTCAAAGTTTAAAATTGTTACAGAAAGATGAAACTTTTTCTATCGAGTGTAACTTTCTGCTGATAGGTTTAATAAACCATAAATAATACACAAAAGTCAAAATGAAGTTTTATCATCTTTCCCCTCAGGGAGGGGATATTTTTTTTATGAGCTAGTAAGAATTAGGTTGTAGGTGCTGGAAAGCATGGTGGTCTGTGCTGTGGATGTTCAAAGGATCCTGTGAATGAAAGAGCTATTGGTAGTCACTTCCACTCCTCTGCCCCTAAGGAAGAAGACTTTTGACCCATGATATCACAGCTGAGTGTTTCTTCTGATCTGTAGGATTCTCTCTTTAGCCACTTTGTTTATACTGTTGTTAGGCTATAGAGATACGGATACGTATGATTTTTCTTGTTCTCAGATAAGCACCAGATGAGTCTGTGATAGTGTGTAAAGCACCCCTTACTGTAGGAGTGGTGGAATCCTATTCACTATTACGGATAAATGCCCTTTTCTTATCCCCAGCACACTGGCGGTGAGATACTAAGTCCTCAATGTCCTCAGAATCCCCTTCAAGGTGATTCTTAATACTATAAAGCAACGCAGTAGTTTTGTCTCACTGCCCACTTCAAATAAACCACTTCTCTGGTCGCCTGTGAGTAACAATTAACTAGATAATGGGAGTAGAATATAGTTACGACAAAAGACGACACTTCATATCAGGTTACGTAAGCTACACTACTTAAGATTTTACATTCTTCGGACTGTTGCGCTATTTTTCTCTATGTCACAGACCACAGAAAATGATAGTGCACTGGAAGATGATGATGAAAGCCCTAGCTTAGTTTTCATCTAAGCATGCAATTAATCATGATTAAAAATGAGAAACAGACACTACCTCAGCACTGTAGCAAGGTACTTCTACTATTATGCCTGCAGTTATTTACTTGTGCAGACTCTGAGATCTCATTTAAAATAGTCTTTGTAGCTGAAACTATACAGTCAAATCTCCTATGTGCTTTTGAAAGCTGTAGTCGATCTATACGAAAACGAATCTTTCCTCTTTTTGCTTCCCAAATTGTTTCCTTAAATCGCTGATGATTCAGTAGTCCTTCATCATGCAATACAACTTCAATGCTATCTTTTACTATTTTCACCTCTCCTAAATGATGTAGCTTGCTCTCAAGTCATTGCTAAAATCTGTGCAGTGGAAACTGGCTGCAGATGAGGCTTTGAGTTGCTGCTCTCACAGAAGTGTGTTGCCGTATCTGAGCAGCTCCAGCATTGCTCACAAATGAGAGACTCTTCCCTTTGGCCATTGTGTGCTTTAGAGATTTTAACCTTGGTCTTTATTTTGCCAGCTCTTCTATTGCTCTCTCTGACCCCTCCAACTTCACGCACCTAACAGCTGTGCCCCTCTAAACTTGGCAACTCCTTTTGCTGACACTCTTTTTGACCTATTAGTCCATTTCCAACTATTCACTTTTGTGAAGTTATTTAATGCCCATCTCCATCTTATTCTAGTCCCCTTATTTGATTTATGTCGAGTATCACATTTACCGCCGCCTCTGGATGGGAAATGTCTTTCCTCATAAACTGCTGTGTGTTCTTAAAGTACTTGTCAAGAAGGGAATAGCAAAATTGTTTATGAACTAAGCAAGACAACAGTTACTGGTTTTAGCTATGTTAAGATTAAATGTTTCATTGTATTCAGTGATACAACATGTGTCTGAAGACTACATGAATTGCATTTTCAAAGGCATAGACAAAACCCTTTTTCCTACCTCAAATATGTGGTATCCAAGTTGAGTTCTTTTGTGCATTTACTGCGGTGAAAGCTACGGTGTACTTTGTATGTAAGTGTACTAAGTAAATCATATTTGCCCTTTATAAATTATTTCTATGAAAGTTGTGATATGAATTCTTAGGAAATGCATCCCAGCTAGGCATATTTCTGAGTTGCACTAGTGTGAATATGTCTACCAATGGTAGAAAACACAATAAAAATTTATTTTCATGCCTGTGTTTTAAGCCAACCCTTTCAAGGTAAGGAGTACTTTCCAATATTTCAGATTTCTATTCTATGTAGTGACAAGAAATTACAACTGCATTTACATGTGTTTGGGCCCTGTAAATTCTCAGTTCTCTGTACTTGGCATTGAAAATTTCCCATACTTAAATATTTGCTGTTTATGCATTAATAGATTTTCATTCAAATATCAATGTATTTAATATGCCTGTCTCCTCTGTCATATCAGGTGTCATGTCTTTTCAAGCACACTTCACAATCTGCTTTCTGTATCTTGATATTCCCATAATGAAGAAATTCTAGTGCTAAGGCACATTGGCAACACTGTGACAGGAGTAGAAAGTTTCTGTGTACATTTGTTACGTTAAGGAAAGTGGAGGTAGCAGAGGGAAAATGTGTCGTTCGTTTTGTTCAAACATGCAAGCAAGTGATTTTTATCATTTGTCCTTGGGTTTGGAGGGCACTCCCCTGATTTCCTTGGGAATGAATCCATGACTTTGTAAAACTTATTATTTTTACTTTCAGTGAATTTTAAAGTATCCTAAATTCACCTTCTCACTTTCAAATTATCCTTGGTGATTTAAAATTATGCCCTTGAGTATAATATTGAGAAACAGGAAGATAGTTATTCATTATTACTTACAGAATTCATGTTGTGGGTGTTTATAAGCAGATAAAAGGATCTTAATGCATGTTATGTCACATGGTGGTGATCGTTCCCATCCAGTAGAGTCATGATTTTTTTTTCTTTTTCCCTGAAGAAGTGTTGAGAAATGTCACCAGAACACAAAAGTTCTTGATGTTATCCATGTGATTATTTGTTTAGCTGAGCTTAGCCTGAGCATTGTATTCAGAGTCTGTTCCTTCTGCTATTCTACTGCAGTGAAAAGTTTCAGGGTTTTTTTTGTGTTCACTACCCTTCAGGGCTGGAACCTTCCTTGACACATTGTATCTGTTGAACAGCTCTTCCTGGAATTTACCACTTTTCTGAAGTTATGTTGGATAAGAGCAGATTACTTAGATTAACTGTAAATACGCACAAACTTTAGGGTTACTTATAAAAGTCATTGTGCTCCTTTTGTTTCTCTAAATAACATATACTATCACTGTGATTGACAGACTCCCTTCAGTTTAATTGAGGTGCATGCTTGAATTTATGGTTCTCCTGGATTTATGGTATCACTTTTAATAGCACTTTTCTTAGAATGTAATTTAATCAGTCATGAATATAACCCTCTAGCCTTGACATATAAAATGGCATGTATGTGCTTATCTGAAAAATGAAAAACTTTGAAAAAATATCAAGATCTGTGTGCTTACATGTGAAGAGACTGTAAATAGACATTTTGGTCACTATACTTTCTTCAAATGAACAGGAGTTAAATAGCTGTGAATCTATGTACTGCAGAAACATGATTAAAGATAACAACGAAATTATTCCACTAATGGACAAGAAAATAAATCCGTCTGGTATTCCCCCTCCAAACCAGCAAGAGAAAAAGCTGACTGAAAGCACTCCCACAAAGAAAAGGTAGGACTCTAGACTCCATTGAGTCTAAACTGCTAAAACTCCCTGTTTTATCTCCTTTAATAGACATTTGCGTGAAATATCACTAACATCTTTATTCACGCTGTATATATGAATGAGAGACACCCAATGAACACAAGGTGCCTTCAGAAATAATATATGCTTATGCTGTTTAGAAGTGGAAGGGTATCCTGGTTAGGTAGACATATGATGTGTTTACCCTAATGGGACAAATATTTAACCTCTATCCTAGAGGTATCAGACTCATGCATCAGTCTTTAAAGTTTGTCTCATATCAGCTGGGCTTTCTGCGTCCAGTCTACATACCTCTATAAGCTTACAAGTACGTGGTCTAATGATGCTCACTGTTTCAATAGGAGAAGGTGGAGTGATCTTTTTTAAAGAGATCATGTGGCAGAGTACACCAGGTTTTATGTAAGAGAGATTGACCTGAAAAAAGGGAGCATTTCAAACTTGGCCTGACATGGGAATGGGACAGATTATGGAGAGGCAGAGGTGAATTAAAAAATGAGGGCTGGGAAAACAGGAGTTTTGAAAAATCCTATCAGAAACAGAAACATGAATTCACTCTGTTTTTCATTATTCTGATTAACAAGACTTCTTCATTATTATATTTTATAAAATATTCACTTTCATTCATAATTTATGCTAGAGAATTAATAAAAGGATTAAGGGTTTGTATTTAATATGAAAGGGGAAATATAAGCAGTAATTCATCCCTGATACTATGCTATTGAAGTCAACTAAGTTACTGTAGATGAATTTTCATTCATAAACTTTTCATTCTAGCTAATTACTAGCTATTGTGGCAATTTTTGAAGCTCTGAAGGCGTATGCAATTGCAGCTGTTCTGACATTTATAATTCTTAATAATCAGAGGAATCACTTTCCACAGAAATGGTGTCATTAGTTATTTGAGACCCACTGCCTGGGTGGCCCAATTTGACTTTCTGTCACTAACTTAAAAAACAGAAGCTCTTTGGTTGCATAAGGGGCAGATGAGGTGTCTGAACAGCTCACAATACGCCCAGTACTTCAAAAACGGGCAATTCCACAGAAGATTGTGTAGTTATAACAAATACTGGCAAATACTACCCCTCAATTATTTAAGCTCATATCTCACATTCGGTTTTGTGGCATCAGTAACAGTAACCTCGGGGTTTTTCCCTCGTCTCAACCAAAATCCCAGGGTGTGGCCAGCAACATTCCTGTAATATAAGGAATGAAGATCACGTGAATTTTAATGCAGAGGTTTAACGTGTTCTATTAATTATAGGTTTCTATGCTGCTGTACTTCTGTTGCTTCAAAATGCTTTCTTCTACTGTGGCACGGAGCAGCTAGTGCACTTCCACAGGTGACATTTCTCACTTGGCAAAATGTATTGGCAACATGCACTTTCTCAAAAAAGTGACTTCCCCTTCTTGAAGGTCCTGGAATTTGGGTGAACTAACTATATAATTAAGTACAGGAAAACTGACAGGCAGGCTGGGAGGAGTGCTGCCAGTGTTGTCAGAGCCTGATTACGTTTGTGGGCAGTGTTCCTGAGAGTGTGCGCCATGACCACGTAAGCACTTGGGTATTTGTTGGCAACTGTCTACCTGCTTTGCACGGTGGCTTTTCTTTCCCTCCCGCCCCGGTGTCCTCAGACAACCTACGTGCCAGGATAGGTTAGGTATGTCTGCCTCCAAAACAGGGTCCACTTCATAGCTGCTGTGCTTCTATTGGATGTCAAAAATCTTCAGCATGAACACATTGCTGGGAGAGCAGGAGCTGCTCTCAGACATCAGCCTGTAGGGCACCGTCCCCTCCTGGTGCTGAGCCAAGGGCAGGTGAGATGGTCCAGCGAAGCTTAGAGCTTGGTGCTTCTGGCTTTATGGAGGTTCATTGTGGCCTCCAGCAGATACTTGCCTGTTGGGACAGCTCCTGCACTTCATGGTCAGGGAACGCAAAAAAGCAGAATGAACCCATGTTTTTCCCACTCCTCCTTAGTCTCGCTGCCAAATCCAGTGAAACAACAGTGATTTACAGCAGCTGGCATAAGTGATGGCAATGGTCCTGTTTCTCTCTAGGTTTTTCCTGTACTCTGAAGAGCACCCCTGCCTACGTAATTTCGGGGACACACTCCTGCTAACCAGAAGTGGCATTTTACTTGCTGCCTGCTTAGAATACATTCACAGGCACATCTCAAATGTTTGAAGGTCATATAAGTTTAAACAACTACACACAGTGAATTAACACTTGGGTCACCAGGCCATTGGAAAATGAGATGAACTAGGGCCATTAAATCATGCTATTTTTAGCAGATATCAGCAGGTTGTTCAGTAGTGTCCTAATAATGTACTGCATTTTAGCATCAGTATATGTACTTTAATTCAACAGAATTCTTTTGGGAAGATGCAGTTAAAAAAAATAAGAAATACCCTATGGACTAAACAATAAATATTAAGTGAACTAGAAACATTTTCCAGGTGACTACTGGCACATTTTGGAAATGGAAGATGGTTTCTGAACAATGCCATGTCGGAGTCATTACATCCACCACTGAAACTCCCCTGTCTTTGGTGACATGTAGTAATGTTTTAATGAGATCTAGTAATACCAAGCCATTGATTTTGCCTCTTAACTCTGCAGGCTTTTAAAGGGTGAAATTTCCTATTCTTCTCATGTTCCCTTTTCTGTGTTGTTCCAAATTTCATTTCTTTTCCCTATAAAAAATTATTTATAGGGAAAAGAAATAGTTAACTGTCAATGCACTGACTGGCAAGATTACACATTCAGTCCTGGATGGTCGAAATGCCTGATGTCACTTAACATGTGACCTTTCAAACTTTCTGACTTAATGATTATCACTGCTGATGGGTTTGAAATGATCCATCCTGATGGCTGCTGGCTGGAGAAATAGGGACTAGAATGCAGTAGATTAAAAAGCGTGTGTGTATGCATACGTGTATGGCTGTTCAATAAATGTCTGGTGGTGCATTTAGCTATTAGCACAGAACTTGGATGCAAGGCTGTTTTTAGGTTGCTGGGGTAGCTGCTTAGACATGTCAGGATCTGATGCCATGTGTCCTAAAAATATCTTGGGATTTTTTTGCCCATCTGCCAGCATAAAAGTGCTGGGCACAGTGTTGGAGGTTGGGATCCCCCCAAGGCAAAGTAGATAAGCCACTGTTCCAGTGTTCTATTAGGTATAATGCCAGAAAACATAAATTGTCAGCCTTGTCCTAGGTACATACATGTAGTGCTTTGCTTATTTTATGGTTGAGCTTGCTTTTTTTACTAATACTTTTTAAATGCACTGTGTTCAACAGTTCACACTTTTTTCTGGAGATTGACGGTTTTGAAAGCAATGCAACTCCAAATAATACGTCTCCCCCTGTGTTTTCAAAACCAATGGATTCAAATATTCGTCCATGGTAAGTTACAGATGCAATGCAATAGTCATACTGCAAATATACCTGTTTTCTTTTCAGCAGCTACTCCTTATTTCTCCTTAGACTTCAGAGCTAAAATTTCACCTGGCTTTTCCTAGCTTTTGGTCACTTCAAAGACAGAACTCCATTGGAGGTCACTTGTTGCTAGATGACTTATCTTTGAGTTTATCTACTGCTGTCATTTACACTGAATAAATCAGGCCTCAGATTTGAATAAATTTAAAATCAGTACAGTCTTTATCTTGGTCTCTTATTTATGATACATTAGGACAAACTCCATGAACCCATTTGTGTATTTTCTACTGCATGAAGACCACAGTTTGATTTAGCAAACCCTATTCCCAGCTGTGTGCTGACATTCTCCCTCTATTGCTCATTAATGATCAAACAACATGAAGATGCTGAGTCTGAAATACTTAAAGGCAGCCATTTATGCTGAATGAATAGAGAAAAATTATGACTGGGAAGAATGCACTTAATTTCTTTAAAATGTGTGTGGTACTAACAGCCAACAATTATGAATAAGAGAAATATGCATCAAATCTAGCATAAGCCCAGAATGGCCAAATGTTTTTGTGTCTGATGGATGTCTAGTCAGCTTTTTGGAATTAGTTGACAATCTTATTTTGGTTTCAGAGGAGAGGTATCCAAATTTCTCCCTCTCATTCAGGGACTGACCTGCACAAGACACATACGCTTTGTCACCAGATTCCTCACGGTTTTCTGCAGAGAAGTGATAGACTGAATAAAAATGGACTCTGAGCTACCAGCTGTATTTCAAAGGGAAGGGAATATCTGCAGAGCAATGCTGAATCCTTGCATTACTGTCCATACATCTGTTTTGTCAAAAACTAATAATTCAGGCTCCTTGTTATTAACCTGAGGTAGTTCATCAAATCTGAACCTTACAGAAAACAAAAATACAAATAAGAAAAATCATAATAGATCAATTTTTAAGTCAGATCTGCTTTTAGGAATGTCTGGAAATTATGTACAGCAATTGCAAAATATCAATGCCATTGAAAACCTTTAAATTTATTACCTAAATACGTATTTAGGGCCCAGTCCTCAATTTCTTTTAGCTGAAGCTTCCATTCAAATCAGCTGCAAAATCATAGAATCACATGCTCATATCATATCAAATGATATAGCAATCATATATCAAATGCTCTTGAGTTGCCTACAGTGTACTGTGTAGTAAATTTTTCGGTAAATCACTTTCATTGTCTGCTTGCAACCCATGCACTGTTACTGATTTAGCACTTGTTTTGTGGCAGATGACAAATTAAGCATGTGAAAAGGAAGAATCTAAGCTTCAAGCATTCAAGATGATGCATGAAAAGCAGTGATCTTTAAAAAAAAAAAAAAGAAAAAACTCCCTACAGTTTCAGGATTTGTAATGAAATAACACAGTAAAACACAAACCAGGTTGCTTTCCTAATGATTTTTAAAATATAATAAAATCCTGTGAGTCTCTTCATTTTTACCACTCACTTTAAAATTCACGGGGGAGATAAAATGATAGAATTAAAAAGCACAATGTCAAAGTAGACTAATTCCAGCTTTACTGTAAATACAGCTTCGTAGATTGACTGATTCTTCACGCAATTTGCCAAAATGTCTTCCAATATCTTCCTGACTCAGCACTTATGCTTTTCTGTTTTCTATAGTGCGTCCGGAAATGGGGAAGATATGGATTCCCCACAGTCTCTTCAGGATGATGCCACTGAGTATAGCCCTAATGTAGACAGTTGTTGGTGAGTGGAGCATGAAGTATTTCTTGGTACATTTTCAATGGATTAAGTCTATAATAGGGTAGATATTACCTATTTTGCCTGCCATGTTTTAGCAATAAGGTCACTTGTGTGCATGCATTTCTCATTCTTCAATAATTAAATTTTGAAATAAACAACTCTAACATCTGCTTTTCTCAAATCTCATATTTAGTGTGAGGATTCTTCTTCATATGTCTGTTTCCTAGATGACAACACAGGACCTAAACACCATGTACAATTAGGCAACAGCAGGAGTATTTCTAATTGGGGGAAAAAAATATTAAATCATTCCAGATTAACGTATGATCAGGAAAGTTCTGTAAGAAGATGTGAGGTTAAAAATTACCTTCTGCTTTGAGTGGGATGGATGCAGCTGGAGTGCAGCATCACGTAACTGCAGGCACTGAAGTCAGCAAGTTGTAGACAGATCATAGAAGCATTTCTTAGCCTTTGTTTCAGAAGAATGGATAAACTGGAAAAAAATGCAAACCAAAATACTTGAAAAATGAACACTTTTATTATAAAAACCCTCTCAATAGCCACTTGTCCACAAATAAACAATCTGCAGAAACATTGAGAGATCCATGCCAAGATATATATATATGGAAGCGGGGCAAGTATGAGTAGTCTGGGGCAAGTAGTTGTATTTCTTTTTCCTTTTATGTAGAAAATAAAATAAAACACAGTAAATTGAATCAGCAGTTTCATTATTATTTCTTATAATTCAGTGCTAACATATCACAAGGACCCGAGCAGACTAGTGCCCGGAAGAAGTTGAAAAGATACATATTTCGGGCAGTATCTGAGGGGAATATAGAAGAATTGCAATGTCTGCTCACAGAGCTGAAGGAACGATCAAACGCGTGTACAAACATGACTGTGCAAGGTAAGCTGTGGAGTTACCTGAAGGAAGATTGTTAGCTCTTCTGGCAGCATATCTGTAGTCTAAAACTGGGAAATACCTCTGTGCAGCACCTACTTCCCTGTGAATTTGCAGTCACTTGTTTGTAATGTAATGTACGTCACATTTCCTATTTCTAAATGAAAGCTGAAGGTATTCAATCAGCCACCTCCTTGCTGCCTCCAAGGCAACGCTGGAGAGTATTTGTGTCCTGCTTATGATACGCAGAGGGTCTATCTGCACTGTATGCCTGTAGCCATGCCTAAGCTAGCCTTCTGCATCACGAGACTCAAAGCTGATGCCTCTATCCAAACTGCAATCAAATTGCAGTATAGACTGGGCTTGTGATGTGTGCAGCACGGTAGAATGGGCAGAGAAGTTAGGAAAGAGTTCTGGGTCTGTCTGGAGTTACCATGGCAATGGCATGTGTCTGAAAGAAAAACCAAGTGCACTGGCTACCTTATCAATTAGTACCACATCTCTGAATGCATTGTCTCACCCAGTATACATAGCTCAAATACAAAGCGAATAGGAGGGAGTAATTGTTTGGCAAATAATTTATGTTCATATATATCCCTCAGGTTCCACTCCTAATAAATAAAATATTATCTTCCATCCACTTTAATAAATAATGATGGTCTAATGTCAAAATTCACTTTTGTAGATTATCTGATGAAAAAATTCACAGCTTTAGATACTGGCAAAACTTGTCTGATGAAAGCTCTGCTGAATATCAACCAAAACACAAATGAGATAGTGAATACGCTACTATCCTTTGCAGAAGAAAATGGTATTTTGGAGAGATTTATCAATGCAGCATACACAGAAGAGGCATATAAAGGTATTGCCATCTGATACCAATTTCAGGTACATGGTTAAATATACCATCCATAAAAGTACTGTTTTCTTCAAACATTCTAATGATGGTTTAAATTCCTAAAACAACTTTTATTCATTATCACTGGTGCTATCTGTTGTGAAACATCATTAATGTTTCACAATGTGCTTAAGACAGTCCACACTAAATACCTGTTTCTGTTGTTTCAGGCCAGACAGCTCTAAATATTGCCATTGAAAGAAGACAATATGAAATAACTCAGAGCCTTATAGAAAAAGGAGCTGATGTCAATGCTCATGCCCAGGGTATTTTCTTTAATCCCAAACATAAGCATGAAGGCTTTTATTTTGGTAAGTGGAAATGCAATCTCTCTGGAAAAGTTAGGAAGGAATACCCAAACAAGTAAGACAGTATGGAAGACAGGCAGGTATGAATCATTACTGTAGCTAAATCTAGGTTAGGAAATTCACATAATAAGATATAAAAATGGCATAGTAGCTTTTGTAAACATAACTTTTATTTTCTCCAAATAATGTTTTCATGCAGATTAAGCTTTTATAAAACAAGAACTAAATTCAATACAATCAATATGTAAATGTGCTTTCATGTATTAAGACACGTCACACAGTCACTCTTTTATAGTACGATTTGAATGCTCGTAATAAAACATGAACATGTTACATTTTATAATTTTGTAGGTGAAACTGCACTGGCGTTAGCTGCATGTACCAATCAACCAGACATAATTCAACTGTTAATGGACAATGCCAGGACTAATATTACTTCTCAGGATTCCAGAGGAAACAATATCCTCCATGCATTAGTTACTGTGGCAGAGGACTTTAAAACCCAGAATGACTTTGTAATCAGAATGTATGACACGATTTTGTTGAAAAGTAAAGACAGAAATTTGGAAACAACAAAGAATAAGGAGGGTTTGACACCACTACAATTAGCTGCAAAAACTGGGAAATTAGAGGTGGGTATTATTTCAGCAGCATCTAAGAGAAATTAAATATGGCAAAGGACTCAAAGCCAACTATATACTCAGATGTTAGTGCTCTGACATGTAGTTTTCCATGCTGGTTATGCTGCACTATGCATCAATAATATTTGGTAAGCTAATTTTGTTCAAAATACAAGCAAATATTTCTATTGCAATGTTGCTTCTACCCTTCAAGTTTTCCCTCTAACAACCTTTCTCTGTGCAAACTACATGTGCTGTTTAAAAACAGGTTTGCAACAGTTTCTGTTGTACAGAAACTCAGAAATACTGCATTTATTACAATACTACACTTATATACAATCTTTGTATAATTTCGGAAGGCTCACTAGAACTGCTCTGATATGCTGCTGTAGAATATGGCTTTCAAAAATCAGCTGTATTGTGGTAAAGAATTAACAATGGGATAATTTAGAAAGTAATTGATTAAGCTAAAGGAAGATATAAATGTGAACACATGGAAAATTGTGTTTTCATCCTTTAGAAAAATGTCTCTGACAGGAAATCTGGAGGTATTACACTGTATTTATTTCCTAGAGGTCTGTCATCTCTAACATTGCTTACTGAATAACAGAATTACAAACACATTGAATTGCACTACTGTAGCAAATGTGATAGTTAAAAGGTAGGGGTTTCGGCAAGTATATATGTGTGCTTTCACCTTTCCCATGGAGAACACATCTGCTTACAAATGATTCTGTTAATGTTTTAGATTCTGAAATACATCCTGAGCAGAGAGATAAGAGATAAGCCTAACAGGAGCCTGTCAAGAAAATTCACAGACTGGGCTTATGGTCCTGTGCAATCTTCCCTTTATGATCTAACAGAACTAGATACCACCGCAGACAATTCAGTATTGGAAATCATTGTCTATAATACAAATATTGGTGTAAGTTACCTATTTCTAAAATATTTTTTTTTTCCTAGCAGTATACTCATTTCAGATGTGTTAGCCTATATATTTGACTGAATTACTTGTAAAACATTAAACAGTAATTTTTGGTTCTCAGTTTTGTATCAGGACCAAGATGAATTTTATACCTGTGTAGATATTCACTGACAGTTGACAATGCATTCAGCTCCTGAAACACTGGCTAGGCATTTGGGGACTGTTTTTTCTACCTTTGAAGTGTTAATTTGCCTTGCATAGGAACATAAATATGGCTCAGCTGGTCAGACCAAAGCTAGTGTCTTGTCTCCATGGAGTGGCCACTAGCAGCTGCCTAAGTGCATGAGAACAGGGCAAGCAAACAGAAATACTTTGAGAATACTCTGCCTACAGTTATAAACTTTACTTAACAGGTATGTATTTTAGGCATTTAGGAAGAAACTTATCACAGAATGTTAGCATTTCAAAGCCAGAATTCAGATGCTGCCATAAAACTTCTCTAGGAAGCAAGACCAGAAGTTCATACTACAGTTTTAGCTCAATCATAGTTTACCAGAGTATGGCAGGTTGACCCAGCATGAGTCAGAGTTCTCCCATTGTATCTTGTCAGGTTAGGATCTGACATATATGCTGTATTATGGTCTGAGCATAGATGTGTTTCTAGATCAGCAAGGACAGATACTGAATGAAATACAGAAAATACATGCCTGAAATTATCTCCGTTTCCTTACAGGTTGCAAGTTCAAATCTTAATTGTTTGGTTTTTTTTCCTACAGAATCGCCATGAAATGCTGACGTTGGAGCCTCTGAATTCACTGCTGCGAATGAAATGGAAGAAGTTTGCACAACAGATGTTTTTTATGTCATGCTGTTTTTATTTCCTATATAATGTAACACTAACATTAGTTTCCTACCACAGGCCTAATGAAAATGAAGTGAGTACAGCAACTTAATCTCAGCAAATTTTACTCCTTTAAAATACAATAGTATTTCCTGAATTGTATTTAAAATGCTAAACCAAAACCAGATATCAGAATAACTGGCTGTAGTGAGACCAGGTCCTCCCACATCAGGTCTTTGGATCTGGAAGGAAGAGCAGCAGTAAGAGGAGATTTGCATTTTGTGAAAGTGACCTAAAATACAAATACATAATACAAAGACAGGTAGTTAAATTTTTAAAAGTGTGAGGAGGGTTTTTTGTTTTTCTTTTAAGAAAGAAACTTCTGGCATTTCAAATATACATGTTAGGGGACCGATTCTGTAAATCCACCATGAAGAAAACTCTCAGTGAAAGGGAAGAAACTGGATACCCAGAGAGATACATACTTGAGGCTTCCTGTTACTTTGCCTTTTATTGTTCAGGTATGGAACTCAGTCTCTCATTTTGGACCTGTCTTACAGGCTCCACCTTATCCACTAGCTCTAACACGTGGCGTGGGATGGCTGCAGTTATCGGGACAGGTGATGGTTATGTTAGGAGCAATATTTTTAGCCATAAAAGAGGTAAGACTTTTTAATAACATACATAACAAAATAGGTAAAGAACTTGCCTAGATTTATGAGTACACTGATGATGATCTTGGAAATACATTTAGAATATATAACATCTAAAAGTCTTTGGCACAATACATCACTTATTTGGAATGACCAGGAATATATGTTTCAATATAACTGCATTGCTCTGTGAAGCAAATATGAGGGTGTTTTCCTTTCAAATTCTCAGTACAGAGATCTTATATTTGTTTAACATCTCTGTTGTCAAATTACTGGCTTTAAGGACACTGTTGAATTAGAACTTGTAACAGGGAAAAAACCCAAGGTATTAATTTTACCATATACTATAAGTAATTAAAACCAGTAACTAACTGTTAAATTATGCCAGAAATGACAGAAATTTAAACTTTGAAGTTACAGCCCTATAAAAAGATTTTTAATTGTAGAAGCTATGTCTTATGAGTAGATTGATTTTTTGTTTGTTTGTTTTTTTAAGAAGACCAACTTCAATTATTTTGAAAAATCAATTTTGAGGCTTGCTTTCTCTTACTACCATTTCTGTATTTTATATATCCGTCTACATAGAGTGTAGCCATCTTTCTGCTTAGGCCCTCAGACCTGCAGTCAATTCTTTCTGATGCGTGGTTCCACTTTGCATTGTAAGTCTGTCATGCATATATTTTATACTATATATATATATGAAAGATATATTTAGGCTTATCTATCTCATGGTCGCAGAGAATGTACTCCCGTAGCAGATGCTCACTTTTTCTCTAGATTATCGGTATTTAGAGTGATGGATGTAATCTTACGCATAGCTTTTCTGTAACACACACTAATGGTTGCACGAGTTGGTAACAGTACTGGGGGTTGATGTGTACGGACTGGATTTTTTCCAAAGTACAGTACTGTCTTTAGCTTCTCCTGATGCTGTATCTCTTTAGAGGTGTATATAGAGAAATGTGTCTAAGAAACCTGATTAATAAACCAGATATAGTTTCACACTCCTCTTGCCTCCTTCAGGAAGGAAAAATAGCATAAAGCTGGTTTAGCTGGCTGATGGGAGTATCCCATCAGCTGGCCTAGATAAAGCACAGATGATTCCCTCTCATTTCCAGCATATGATTGTAAGATCAATAAAAAGAGAGGTAACTTAATTCTACCTTTCTTCCTTCTCCTACAACCACACTGATATTGATCTTGTGCTGCTGAGAATCTGGTCCACATCCTATCACAGCACATCACACCTTCTCCCAGTGTCTTCCTTGTTTATGGAAAATCTGTAATGATTCTAACAATTCATTAAGCTAAAGCTTGAATTAAATTACTTCAAAGATACTGTTCAGAATTCTTAATGTCTTTGTCAGCAAAATCTGCATTGACCAGCTATTTTTGGGGACGGTAGTTCATTTAAAGTAAGCTTTAATATAATCCTAATATGTTAATATACTACCTGTACTCATCCATTTTATTGTTAAACTATAATGGTCATGGAGAGAACAGAATACAATATGAAACTAGAATTGAAGCATAAGAAGCAAAGAAGCCTTGTTTTCATATTTTTCCATTATGTTGTTGGTTTTGTGCTAGCAATTTCCCTTTTACATACATGTGTTTGTTTTTTAACAGTTTTATACAAGCTCTGCTTGTGATCTTCTCTGTCTTTTTGTACTTATTTTCCTACAAAGAACACCTCGTGTGTCTTGTTTTGGCAATGGCCCTAGGATGGGCTAATATGCTCTATTTCACCAGAGGTTTCCAGTCCATGGGCATTTACAGTGTTATGATTCAAAAGGCAAGTTTGTTTTGTTTTGTTCTACCTGTCTTGTTATGATGCTTACTTGTTATGATACAATCCCAATCAAGCATATTCAGCAATTTAATGTATTTTATAGTTCATACAAATTTCTTATTTTCAGTTTATACATATTATTTCAGCAGAATACACTACATAACTTCAATGGCAGAAACTAGTTTCTATCTTAAATTTAGCATTTTATTACATTAAATATGTAACTTGTGTTTTTTCAGCTAATGTAGTTCTGCTATTTAATTGCATCATATGCTGTAATGCCTATATTGTACAGAGTTAGTCACCCTTGGACAACACACCAGGCTCTCAGTCATTAGATAAAAAAATAAGACCTAAATCTTCTCTGGGTTTCTCACTGAGACTACAATCAGTTTGCTTAGTGAAAGCAATCTGATACTTTAGTGTGTACAACACCTGTATCCCCACAGAATTCATAAGCGTAAAACTAGTTCTCATTTTTCATTTCTGATAAATATTTAATTTAATTTTTAGGTCATCCTGCAAGATGTGATAAAATTTTTAGTTGTCTATATCGTGTTTTTGCTGGGATTTGGCGTAGGTAAATATTACTGGAGAAAAACACTGATGCTCTGTGTGAGTAAAAATTTTAGCATTATTATGAGTAAGAACCCTACTGTCATGATGAGAGCTCATGTCGGGGTTTCTTCTGGATATTAAAAAGCCAGATTTAGAGATTTAAACTGTCTACAGACTATCTGAACAGATAAGTAATTTGGCTCTTTCTCAGTTGCCTGCAATTTCATTTGGACGTGGGCTCTTTCTGCCTCCTGGTAATCTGTCATCTAGCTGCTGCTGTGTATGTTGCTGGGCAGCTCTAGCTCTTTATTATGCAGTGCATTTTGAATTCTTTAAGATAAAATGACATGTATACATAAAGCAGTATTGTGATTAAAATTTTCTCATGATTTCTTCTCAGCTCTTGCTGCATTGATTGAAACTTGCCAAGATGGCAGTGAATGCCACTCCAACAGCAGTCTGGGACCTGTTCTGATGGACCTTTTTAAGCTCACCCTAGGACTGGGTGATCTGGAGATCCAGCAAAATTCGAAGTATCCGGTGCTATTTCTTCTGCTCCTCATAACTTACGTTGTGTTGACTTTTGTTCTTCTCTTGAACATGCTGATTGCATTAATGGGAGAAACAGTGGAAGATATTTCTAAAGAGAGTGAGCACATCTGGAAACTCCAGGTTTGTGAGTTAGTTTGCTCACCAAAGTATAGATGTACTGGCTAAAATGTTTTGAGCTGTACCTATGGTAACTTATCATGCTGATGGAATGGGTTAGGTATTAACGACGATAATGCCCATTTGTATATGTGTGCAAATAATGGAAATAAGTAATATTAGTATTAGGGTATCGTAGTAACTTCAGAATTAACAACTATCCTAAAGGTAATCTTATGGCTCGGATTTTCAACCTCATGCCCTGTCACAGACCTTTATGACTTTCATTCCCCTTGATATGTCACCAGGAAGGTGTGTTTCATTATCTTCCCAGAATCTGTAACACAGCATGCTCTGCTATTCCACCCCTTCAGTTTGAGCAATGCATGAGTTCATCCCAATGTCTCATACCTTGCCCGAGCCTGGTCTTTTACCAAGGCTAGACAGCTCTGTGTCCCAAGCTGCCATTGAGAACATAGTCATAATTAGGATTGGAGTTGCCTTCTGTGGTGGGCAGCATCCCACTACAGGTTTTATATATCCCTGTGGCCGGGCATTGCATGAAGGTGCGTTAGCATTAAACTCTAAACACTGAGTTTGGAGTGAGATTTCTTGATTCTTCTCTGAATATGCCTTCTGTGGTGGGGCTAACTAGAGAAAGCTGTGGACTCCCTATTTGCACATGCCAAATAATAAGTGGCATGCCATATTATTTGCTATTGTTGGAATCAGTGTTGGTTATGGATAGTGGACGGAGGCATGATATGTTGTAATAAAACATGGAGCCTGTAAACTGTATATGCTATGAAATCAGACAATTTTGAACATGGTTAACCATCCTCATGTTACTATTTGTTGTTAATAGAGAGCCAGAACTATTTTGGAATTTGAAAAATTCTTACCAAAATGTTTGAGGAAAAAATTCCAACTGGGAGAACGGTGTAAAGTGGCTGAAAATGACACCAGGGTGTGTTTAAGGTAAAGCAAAGCTAGAACACTGTGCTATCCATGCTGCTCTGTACGTTTCTTAAAGGTTATTTCTCCTCAAAAGCCTCTCTAAAATATTTCTACATCTCTACAAATTATATTAGGTATACAAAAATCCAATTTGTTTTTTTCAGTTATGACCAATTATTTTTAAAAATGGAAAATGTATTGGGTTTTTATGTAGACAATTTTTTGTAAGAAAACAGATTTTCAACTTCATATGTTTTTAATGTACACATATCAAGTCTACTTGCAGTAAATGTCACTTTCTCATAATCTCCTTTGAATGTTAACTTAAAAGTAATGATATTTGAATTGATTGCTAATTGATGATTACTGTATTAAAGAACATTTCCTATGCTGTTTTATGAAAAATACTTAAATATTTAAGGTGAGTTTCAAGACTGTACTCATAATGTGTGAAGTTATAAAGTAGTCTTAGTATTATTCTTGTCTTCATATAGTACATAACACTGCATACTTTTTGCATTTGTTGATGGCAAAGTATGACAATCCCAAGAAGGAATAAAGAAATAAAAGGGGAAGTGCAGCTATGTAGCTGGGAGATAATGCATGCTAATAACACAACTTATATACAATATAAACAGGATTAATGAAGTGAAATGGACCGAGTGGAAAACACACGTTTCATTTATTAATGAAGATCCAGGGCCAACAGGTACTGCAGAATTTAATGACACCATATTTGTGAAACCGTTTTTTTTTCTTAGAAATGCTTTGATATAGTTTTATAACTTTAAATATATAAACTCTCATAATCTAGGTATTCAACCACACTTTACTGCTAGGGAAACTCATGGCTAATATGGTAGGGTTGTTAAATTATTTTTAAAGTTTTGAAGAGAGGGTTGGCTACAAACTCTCATTATTTACACCTTGGCACCAAAACATGGTGGTTTTATCTTTATTTTTCTCTAAGCAGTTAAGCTTGATGTAAGTTTTACATTCTGTTATGGCATTTGAATGGTATAAGGCCAGAGAACTATTTAATAGACAGAAAATGTTGTTTTGAAAAAGTTGTCATAAAGTACATTTAGTCCTTAAATAGTTACATATAGCATTGCAAAATTTGGCAAGAAATCAGACTGATTCTACCTAACGATAGTTTAGTCTGCTGTTTTTAACCCTAGAACATTGATGTTTATGTTTTGCAATACATATTGGATGACAAATTGCCCCTTCTGAATGTTGACCGGGAAATTCAAGATACCCATCTGCTGACAGTGTTGGAAGTGTAATAGAGAAATGACCTAACTTTGAGGTGTCAGAGGTCCTTCTGGCAGCAGGCGCCTGAGTTTACGACAGGGGCATATGAGGATCTGGAAGACTTGTTCTGAAGTTTGTTCTTGAGTCAATTAGCATTTATATTGCTTAGTAGAATGAGCTCAGTAATAATGAAAAGGGACAGACAGAAAAATTTCTGTATAAGATATGGTAGTAAACTGACAACTTACTGTTTAAATAAATGCATGGTTTTCAACAAAAAAATAGATGTGCAAAACTTTGATCTTGCATGTACAGTTTCTACCACATCCTGTTTTGTTTATAATGCATTTTTTTGCAGATCCAAGCAAAGTTCAAGATAATTCAAGAACTAATAGCAAAACCACCCTGAATACGTTTGAAGAAATGGATGATTTGCCTGAAACTTCTGTTTAGTTGTGCTGTGTTTGACGTGTGGTCGTTCTGAGGGTTAAAAGCACCAGTAGTGGATGCTGAAAGCTTTGTTGATATTTTGGACAGCTGTAGCCAGCTGGAACACAAACTTTCAGGGTCTGATGGCTTTAACCCATCTAATCAGGGCAGCTAAGCTAAAATAAAATGGACTATTTCACTGGTTCAGTTTTGAGCCTCTTGAAATCCATTGCTCTCCAAGTTTGTGTGACACTACTCAAACTTGGCTCTAGACTTTTTATTGGATAACAAAGGTCAAATGTGAGATATTTCTTTCTTTTGTGGAAAATTAAGATCATCGTGATCTCAATCTGCTGTCTTTTGGAATTTCTTAACTCATGAGAAACATTTTGTACACTGAAAAAAGTTAAGTTCTTGTCATGGAGCAAAGGCATTTCAATTCTGAAGACTACTAAATGAAGTATGTGATTTTGAAATAACAATGTTCTGCGTACATTTGAAGCTTTTGTACTGTCTATCAGTGTTATTGGAGGCTTGATCCCCCAAGTTGGAGAAAGCCTCTTCAGGTCTCATTAGCTTTGCCTGATCTGTTTTCCTGTGTGTAATCCCTAGGGTATAATGTGGTGGTTACTGCTCTTTATTTATTACTATGTATATATGCCTTCTCATAAAATAATAAGGCAGAAGTATAATTCATGATGGAGAATATTTCTGAGTTTGTTCCAGTCACAATGTCTTTACTTTTCCTACTCAGCTTTTCCATGCTGTTGCATCTTGCTGCATAAAATAAGTTATCATGTGGGAAGTTCTTCTGGTTTAAAAGTAAATTAATTTCTGTATTCAACCACTTCAGAAAAATAAGAAGACAGTATTTCTTCCCAAAAAGAACAAAAGTTAAATGCAATGCAATTGCAGACTTTTAAGATCTTTATTTTGCATTCAGAGGATTATGTAATGCATTTCTGTAGCACTTTTTATTTTAGTACCTGTGATGACCCAGTACTATGAATTATGTTTTTAGTTTTCTATTTTATGTTTGTATGTATAAACAGAAATATTTGTTCTATGTACTTTTAAATTTTGATTAACACATCATGTGTCTTCAGTGTCATGGGTTTTCATCATATATATTCATTTGGTGCCTGTTTTAAAGGTGCTGTGTAGGTAAGACTCAGGTGAATTCTGTTTTGCATTTGATGGATAATATGAATTGCATTGGATTCTTACAGCTAAGCCTGCTGTGGGCAAAATGATCCAAAAGACTTTCTTAACACAGAAGAGAACATGAGGGAACTCTTCAGCGGAAAGGATAGTGCAAAGCTATTTGCAGGGATGGTGAACGTGATTCTCGCTACCCAACCCGTCTTCTGTAGATGCCGTATCCTATGTTTCCTGCCATGTATGGCCTGGATGGATGGGATCAAATTGAAATCTTCAATTCAGTTACGTTTTTACAGGGCATGGGAATTTGAAGGGAAGGACATTTATGCATTATCAATAGACCAATGTAATATCTGAGCATTGTTTGGCCTTCCTTAGTAGGACATGTGAGTATGACAAGAAAAATTCCTGTGGTCTTGGAATCGTTCATCTTTGCTGTTTAATTTTGCATTGAAACTGCCATCAAAGAATATGGCCTTAGGACTATGCTGTGCCATTTGGATTCTTTTGAGTGCCAGTTTTTCTACAAAAAAAAGAAAATACCTCTTCACATATACTCAGGAACCAGAATGAACCAGCCTGCGCTCTACTCCACGTTGCTATGGGTAGACTCGTCACTGAAAAGAAGATCAGATATCCCTGTGCTGTAGGTGTAGCCATAAAACAGGGAAGGCAGAAAAAAAAGTAAGAATGTGCTATGCCAATGTCCGGGAACAAAACTGTATGATAAAACTGAGGAAGAAGCTGGGGGGTTGTTTCTAAAAGTTCTTCGCTGAGAAAATACCCTCTCTCCTTTTGTGGCCACAGAGCCCTGCCAGATCACACATGCTGTCTCCTATCTCAAGGATCTTATCAAGAACACTATGAATAATGACTACAGCTGATAATTCTGTACTTTTTATACAATGTTTATTTAAATTAAAGAAATAAAACCTGTAATTCAATAAACATTCTGTCCTGTGTTTTTATTTTATTGCCATAGGAGTTACACAAAGCAAGGAAAAAAGGATTTGGGGTTAGTAGTAAATGAGGAAGATGTCACTTTGCAAAAGATATAATTTGGGGTTATCTAGACAGTGAATCTTTCAGTAAATATTTATTGTATCCTTATGCAAAGTTCTTAATGTTTTCTCTATCCCCAATTATTGTCAAATATGTTAAAAACAACCCTAGAAAATTAATTAAATCCCCATTTTCTTCTCTTTTTCAGCTACTATGACAGTCTTTCTTTCTACAAACACAGAACAAGTCAGTCTCAATTCTGAGAAGTCTCCCCATATGGAATTCTTCTTAATCTCCATTCTGAAAGATTCAGGTATGATTTTGTGCATTGCTCTTCAAAACCTGAGTAATCACCTATTCTTCCCTTCTTCATTGAAAACTTTTGGGGTACAACAGTTGATTAAAATTTTATTTGGAAAATGTTATAAGCAGTAGGTGCATACACCTAGAAAGTTATAAAGCTATAAACTTCTCATCTCCATTGTAACAGAAATTTTCTTTAAAAGTTTCATGGGATAACACATCTTTTTCCTGAATTTGAATATTGCTCCAGTATGTTTCTAACTACTAGATACTTTCTAAATTCAAACCTTTTTGTCTTTAAATTAATGTTAAATCAGAAACAGCTTGAATTATTATTGTAATACTTCAAATTTAAAAAGCTTTAAATTTAGTGTCTTTTTCTCAGAAATTTTATGATTTTAGCTTACTTTTATCTTTGTAAGTGTAAAAAGAAAAACAAAACAAACCCTCAGGCTTCCACTTCAGCACAGTAGGGGTTAGTCACATATGCAGATGATATAAAAGAATTTTAATATACATACCCTCACTCTGCTTCTCTCTGCCTAGCTTTTCCTTTGTTTTATATTTTGTATGTTTATTCAAGGAATTAGTTTCAAGGATCACCCCGTTTTAAAAAGAGTTGGTTATTGGAGGTTTGGGGTTATGAAATAGAAATGCTGTAATTTTTTAATATAATGTAGTTTTGTGGATGAGCATCTTTATGATGCTGAATATAAGTTTTATAGCCACTAACCCTTATGTGGTACATTGTTCATTTATATAGTGTGAACTAATAAACTTCATAAAAATATTTTTTCTTTGCATCTATAGTAATCTATTAGAACAAGTAAACAGTAGTCATAATTAGCATTATGACAGTAAGTTTCATCTTGAAAGTGCTCAGCAATGTTAATTAAATTACAATTTAAAATTAGATTCTGCATTTATTTATTTATTCCATGAATTACTACTGAACGATGCTGGATTTCACAGAAAAATCCACTTTTTGTATGGAAAATCTGTAATAAGCTTTTAGAAAGTGCTCTGGTCTAAGACTGAGGATCTGATGTGTTTTGCAGTGAGTTTGATTTTTACTGTTTTTACAAAAGCTTGTTTCTTTTCATAATATGCAGCTTCATTAATAAATGTTGGATAGACCGTGCAGTTCCCTTCATATACAATTACTTCTCCATCAAGAGTCAAAAATAGAGGATCACCATTGTTCAGTGGCTGCCAGTCTTGATCCTTAGAGAAAGAAAATAAATAGAATATATTTACTTTCAAGTTTTTGTATATTTCATGTGATTTCTGAGTTTATGCTCAAAAATCATATTCTCTGCAATTTATGGCAAAAGCTTTTAATTCCTTTAATCTTCAGTACATAATTTCAGATGTCTGGTCCTCGTTTTCAGGCTTGTATAGAATTCACTGGTAAAGATGAACTAAAAGGAAACTGCATATGCTCACAATTAGTTAAAAACAGACCCTCATTTTAGAATTCAAAATTAGATTTATATTTTAGAATATAAGCTATCCTATCATCTTCTTCTTTTCAGTTTTAGGTTCAAAAGTTATTTTAAATTTGGTGATTCCCGAGTCAGTTACTGAAATACTGTATGACCTTAGTGATAGAACTTACCATAGGGAACGTCTGAAGTATTCAATAAACCCATTGGCAATATTGTAATTTTAAATACTTACTATTAAAAAGTATTACAACGTAGCAGAAGCAACACAGAAATACTTATAAAATGTCACAAATGGAAACTATTTTAGAATTTACCTGCAGTTCAGGGTGAATAATAGCAATAACTTCATCATTCTTATTCCTGGGATAATCTACTTTCTCCATTATTTTAAAAACCTCAATTGTACATGGTGGAAATTCCTTTCCTAGAAAGAATAAATGTAATTTAATGTCAAAATGAACAACTGCCTGTTAAAAAGAACAATGCATTATTTATTCTCTTTAGAATGGCTTAAATCATTAGGTTGTACCTTGTCAAATTTTACACACTGGTGATTAGCTCATATATCATAAAAAAGTCTAGCTCTAGATTTTTTTTTGTCCCCTCGAAGCCAAGTTGCAGAAAGATGATCCAGCATATGTAGCATATGAAGCCTAGATCTAAATTTGCTGCTGAAATGTGACTTTTCACTGTAGCCTTAAAAAGATGTGTTTTGTAGATGAAGAAATCAATGAAGGGTCTGTGTTTGATAGTGCTGCACAACACAGAACAGTATCAGTGGTATTCAATCTTTACCATTCCAGCACAATAATGAAGATTCTGACATGCACGACTGTATTCTTTTCCTTCTACTTCCAAAAAAAGCCTACTGACGAAATGTAGTCTAAAAGAATTTTAAACGCCCATTTTTGTCAGTATGTATTTTAGATAGTACACAGGTATAACAAAATCTTACAAAATTTATTGACTTTATTTTAGATAACAATGCACAGAAGGCATGTAAATTAAACACTTCTTTCCTACTATTAATTTATATATGTTCTCCATGTACATACTACTATACAAGTATTGTTAGCTAATATTTCAGATTTTCAAAGCAACTGTAAGATAAAGATCAGGTATACTTACTGAATCTTCAGAAAGAGGAAATATCCTTAAAGCTACACAAAGGAGCTATACAGGAATTCTGACTTTCTGATGCTACGCCTAAGTGGTCTAGAGAACAATCTCACTCCCCTGTCTTAGCTGTTTAACTGTAAAATGTTGTAGCCCAACCTATTTTTTCTTAAATATTCTCCTGAAATAGTCCACTGATATGACACAGGAGGCTATAACTTCTCATTACTTACTCTACCTTCATTAAAAAGTTGCACAAAATCAAGGCCGTGTTTGACAATCTTCCTCATTTTGTCCAAAGTATCAGCTCTAACAACACCTTGTGGCTGGGGACCCACCTCCACACCTGTTTGCAGATGAGGGAGATTATTAATATAGCCATAATACATCACATGCTTAGATTACACAGAAAAAATAGATGTCTGATTGGGTCTGGTTTTATGTTTAAGAGGAATTGTAAAGTACAAAGTTATGTGATTTTGAAGGCAAGCAGAAAATTTAGCTCACCAGTCAGGATCAGTTTAAAGAACCATATGTGCATTTTTGAGTGTGCTACTAGGGTAAGAGAAAGAGTCACTATATATATTAATTTCTCTTATCCTTTTCCTCAGCCTATCTTTTCATGCTGCATTTTAGAGAATTAATTGTTTAATATGAAAAGCAAACTAATGATTTTTTTTTCTATGGTTATGATTTTGATTTCATAAATGAAAAAATTAACCACTTCCATGCAGAAAATAATTTCCCCCTTCCTTTATCACATTTTCCCTTTTCCTTTTCTTGGCTAACACCCGGTGTTTCAGCCAAGGCTTTTTTAGAGGATGTAAACATTTTTTTTCTGGAGCTGTTACTTCTTCCTTCTTCTCATATATTGTAAGTATTTTCTGCAGTGGGTTAACTGAGTTTAAGAATTTCCCTCTGGCTTCTGTATTTTGTAAGCCAAGTATAAATCAGAACTCTTCAGAAGAGAGAATCATATACATTTGATTCAGTAAATATATTGTCAAACAAAGAGCTATTGGTGATCAGAGCACTCTGTATAACGTAATGAAATGAACATATCTGGATACAGGCATATTTTAAAATAATTTATGGTGGCTTAAAATAGTCTTTATTTTTCATATTTACCAACAGGATGTTTTGCTACAGATCGAGTTGTTGCATATTTCAAGCTAGGATGTTCAATCAGCAAAACAGGACAGTGTTCTGGAGCCAAAGCGTTCTGTGGAGATTGTTTAAAAATTTCTTTGTTATGCAAATATTTTTAAATGTTGTGCCACAAAAGATTACTGATGCAGAAGAGATTTACACAATGTCTTCAATATGTTGCCTTTATTTCATTGCCCTCAAAGAACTAGGACATCTTTAGAAAACGTACAAAGCTGTATTTGTTGGTCTCCTTTCCATTAACTCATGCCAGGCATGCTCCACTGAACTTTGCTGTCTCCTAACACAACTGAACACAGTTCTGGTCTTAAATTGCTAACAGGAAGAAAAATCTACTCATCAGTGTTCCAAAACTTAGAATCAAAATACCATAAAGCAGAGTTCAGGTATTTTTTGTGTTAGACTTAGATTCTCTTATGGGGACAGGGATTGTGAATTAAGCATTATTTTAATCTTTTTTTGACATAGAAACCTATTTCAGGCCTCTTTCCTGATGACTACCTACCATTGCTCTTCATATAATTTTAGTCATAAGCTTTCTAGCTCTTCAATACTTTATAAACATTTAAATGGGATATATGTAATAAGAAAAAAATCAAATGCTATAATTAACCTTGTTTCTAAGGGGAAAAAAAATAATTCTGCACCGTTGGCCTAACCTCAGTTTCATCAGTCATTGTCTAGGTCACTAGTACTTCAAGCAGATTACACTTCAGCCAGCACTTTTGCAAACCTCACTCTACCAATACTTATCTGCTTCAGGAACAGCAGAATCAAACAGCTTCTAAAGACATATGCCTATTCCTATAAATACTGGTGAAGGGAACATTTGTCATTGCCTAGATCCATTATTTTTTACCTGTCTTTTTTTCATAAAATTAATGTTTAACTATTTAGCATGTGATCCAAATTAATCCAAATTCCTGACAGATCAGTGTGAAAGCAGATTAAATTACATTCATTTTCACAGATGTTATTCTAAGCATTCTCTTTGCCCGTCAGTCTTACTAACACTCATTTTAATACATGAAGATTATGAGTTCAAACGTGAATTACCTGATATTATAATCAAATTATTAATTATCTCTGATTAAAAAACCCATCCTATGAATGATTAAATATTTTAAACAGTTTTGCAGAATAAAAAATAGGATATTTAAAGAAACTACAAAATAATATATAGTAATACAACATTACAACTAATAATCTATTTTAATAGTTTATTTCAATTAGTTTTACCTTGATATAATGAAACATTTGAATTGTAAAGTCATCCCTGGAGTTTTCAAGAATAAGGGTACCACCCATGTTAGAAGTGGTGTTGTGAAGGTCAAAAATAAGGTCATACGCGTCATCACTACCTTTTGGACCAAATATATGATTGATTTCCTGAGCCCTTCTCACTTCATATGGAATATCTTCCACCACTGTCCTGCTGTTAATATCAGTACAAAGAAATTAGTAAACTCATTCCATGGCTTTACAGTCAACAAAATATGTATACCCTTTCCTTTTTACTTTAATTCCATAATTAACTGGAGTTGAAATCACCTATTTAATTACCAAATTGTTAAAACTTGATTAATTTATGCTTGAAAAAAGCAAGTATGATTGTTAAATGGGTATTTATTATGTATCTTTTGCAGAGGGGTAGTAAGAATTTTTCTGTCTGATTTTAGGTGGAGACTGTTTACTTCTCTCTTGTTTCTTTACATCCCCAAATTTCCCCCTATGCAGAAAAGTAACTAAAAATTTATTAACAACTTAAACCACTTCCAAAACTGGATCCACCTCCTACTGAAGATGGTATTCACATATTGGTCCTCGCCCTTTTACCTTGGATGTCATTCACAAGGTCTTTTTTTATTCATTTCTTGTCTTCTCATATTCTGATCACATTTTTACAGTCTATTGTTTTGAGCCCTGCTGACTCTCAAAGCTCATAGATTTTGCTACCTCAAGTTTATTCCTCCAAAGTTTTAATACTTGAAATCTCAGGTGACTATGTCCATACTACACTTATAAAAAAACGGTCTTAGCCTAAAGAAAGGTCTGAGATCTGCTTCCTATCTGTATAAGGGCTCTATAGGAAACTGATGTTTGACACAAAGACATCTATCTTAGATATTAACCGTGTACAAGGCTGCTGTAGGTTCAGACTTGTTCCGCACAGATAGCAAATCTGTTTTTGATGACAGGCTTGGGATACTACCCAAGTACAATATAGACATGCCTAATATCTTCTGCACTAAATTAAGTTTTCTTTCTCAATACAGTTCAAGCTTTGTAATATTTGAATTTTGTAAGAAATACCGGTACTAAGTTGCATAAAGAAAGTTTTGTTAAATACTAACAAAACACCTTACTAACTGCATGGATATTTAAGCATCAGAAGAGGTTGCTGAGGAAAATTATGGGATCACGACAGCTGGAGTATTAAAAATGGCAAGATATAATCTGTTAGGAATGGTTACATGCAGTTGATCTACTGGTGGGACATGAGGTGGATTAGAATTTTTACGTGAGCCCCTCAAGCTCCTTTTTCTATTTTTATGATTCTGTATATCACATAATATACCTTTGTCTTCTTTCATTTTGTCTTTGAAATTCAAGGTTTCTTCATATAAGACTGTTAAATTAATACTTCTTACTGAAGTTAATGGGACTTTCACCATTACTTTCAGTAGTATCAGGATTTCACTCTCCTTTTTCTTATTTTGTAAAATCATTTGTAATCTTGAAGGGTCTACACTTAAAGGGATCAGGTGAAGGTATTCCAAACAGTCAGGAGTATTGTAATAGGACTGGGCAACTTAATAAGATTTACTGAGGAATATTACTTAAAAAATGAAGACAACCTGCAGGTGCCTTAATCTGCTATTTATTTCAAGTTTCCTGTGTTCAAAGCAGCTGAAAACAAACAAACCCACTTTTTTTTCATAAGTAAACAATTAAAAGAATCGCCTCAACACTTATGTTTTTAAAAGTCTGTTTATCTTATATGTAATAATCAACAACAAAATTCGAAGATGAAAAGCCAGATGAAAAGATGTGCAGGGTAAGAATAACCATGCTTACAAAATATGTGATACATATTTCTTTCAGTGATATTCACATTTACCATTAAAACCTTTCTGAAACATAATTACCTGTTTAGCATGCAACTAAACCAAGCGTAAGAATGTTTATACAGCAAAGTACACCTCTGGAATAGATGTCTCCAAAGCAGAGAAACATAAACCCATTAAAAATGTAAAATCAATTACTATTGTACAGTAATTATAGATTGTATTTCTTCTAAAATAATGAGTCAGTTTATTGAGACTTTTTGGCTATCGTTTTGCCATAGAATACATTATTTCCAACTTAGCCAATTTCAAGTTTTCATCTTTTACTGTATTTAGCTGAAATTAAATACACTTCCCTGACTTGTATGCCATTCTTTCAGATACTCAGATGTCTACCTTTAAACTGCTTTTATCTGTGATCTTCCTGCAAGTATAATTGTAATCAGAAGAGTTCCAAAATGAATTGCACAAGACCACATGTGAGAAATAATGACTTTGCAACTCAGAACAGCAATGCTTTAGTTTACACAAATACAGCTAAGCTAATACTAATTTAAAATGCTGTGTGTAAGATTATGTGTTGGTTTGAGACTGCTTCAACTAGCAATAGTTTTAAAATGAATCTGTTAACACTTATGCAATTTGTTCTTTTGGGGTTAAAGGTCAGTAATTTCAGTTATGTGACTGCACAGTTAAAATAGTAGTGGAACTTGTGTTAACATTTTAGCCTGGAAAGGAAGCTCCTTACAATTTTAAAAAACAGAAAAGTAAAACAACAGAAAGTACAACTATTCTTACCCAAGATTATCAGGGTCAAAAACACGGTTCAGATCACAGTCAATGTATCTAGTACACTTCTTCACAGCTCCTGGGTTGGCAAGAAATGGTTTCACTTCCATTCCTGTTCTGTGAATCTCAGCTCCGTTCTCTTGCCAGTGCTTGACCAAAAATACCCCTGATAACTCATTGCCATGAGTTCCCCCGAAGATAGCAACCCGTCTTACTGGAGGTTTATCAACAACAGAAGAGGAAGTCATGCTTTTCAGCAGCTCTGAGAATTGCTGAAAGCAAAACAGAAAATAATGATAAAGTAAAACTTCTGTCTCCAAAAAAAAATATTCTTTTTAATAGGAAATTCTTTAAGCCTGTTTAGGTCAGATGTGAAAGAAAGTGAATTAACATTTCTCTTAACAGTTTTTGACTCCCGTTGCGAGGCAGGGAGTTGCTAACCTAACACTCCTCCCTCTCCAGGAGCCCTCCCCTTCTTTTACCATATTTAGTAATATCTCCAAGTCTGTTAATGGTACTGTTACACAGTTCAAAAGTTAATTTCTCTAGGCAATCTCTATTAATATATGGTATATAGGTAAGTCTTGTACTAACGACAGTCTGAAAAGACTTTTTAAATGTAAACTTTAATAATACACTTAAATATATCTGACATTTCTGCATTGCAAACCAGGTGTAACAAGTATACTCCTGTATGTTTGAAGTTACATAAACATTACAGTATACAAGGGCAGAATGATTTAAAGTGAGCAAAACCAGTAAAATATGAATCATATCTGGGCTCTAGATCAACACACAATGCTGAAACATCAAGTACTTTCATCTAAAAAAACAAGAACAGCTGGGTTCCTCAAAGCATGTTGTTGCTTGTAGGACCTTTTTTCTTTTATAATATCTGAAGAACAGTGATTAGAAGGAACGCTAGCTGAAATTAAAGTGCACAACTGACTTGCCTGGTATTCCTGGCTCTAGTTCTATCTCCGAATCTGCTACCACAGACCTCTAACACATTGAAACAACTTTGCCAGTGACAACCCTTCTGACTTCTGCAATCTCTTATTAAAAAGGAAACACATACAGACCACAATGGGACAATAGTTGTGTTCTCCCCCTCAAAAAACCTCAGTCAACAACTTGACTTCTTCCATTTCCAAAAGCATTCAGAGAGGCTTCTGAAGCTTAAGCCGAAGAGCAGCCAGAACTTCCATCGTGAGGATCGAAACGTTTAGAATAAAAAGTCTTAATAACAGAAAGTAAGTTTTACAGCTGTAAATAACAGAAGTATTTGCAATTAGTATCCAACACATGATATTAATATAAAAAATGTTACATTGCAAGGGAATAAAGAATGTTTATTGAACAATTCCTTTTTATTAAGATTATACTCCAGTGACTATTCGGCTAGTGCCTTGGAGAGGCTTTATAACCCAGACTGATAGATTGTAGGTCTACGAAAAGAAAGCGAAACATGGGACTTATCTAGACAAGTTCTGCAGGGAATATATTTCCTACAAAAGTTGCTCTCTCTCTTTCAGTTTATGCACACGGATTTCCTGAACCTTACAGCGAGTTAATACAGAGAGACTGGTTACTTAAACACTCTCCTGTACTTAGAGGCTGTCAGATATTTAATCATAGTAAGTAATTTATTAAACAAAGCAGTAAAGTTGTATTTTACAGCACTGCATAGTCTGTACTGTCCTTTGACCCCAGTCTCTTTAGTGGTGCCAAAACAGCTATTCACATGCTGCCTGAAAAAATGACTCATGTTCTGAATCTTGGTTTGCTGAATTTAAACACCACAGCAGTTTGAAGAATAAACAGCAAAATGCAAACATGCAGGGCTAGTACATATATTTTATCTTTTATTGCTGGTGATACTGTAATGGTTATAATTCCATGCAAAACACTGCATGAAACACAGAGATCATCCGTGCACTTACCTCATTTAACATGCAAGAAGTTTGCCTCCTAAGAAGAGCTTTCTTAGGACAGATACAGTGCATTTCCAAACATGAGTTTAGGAACTAAAGCCATGGAGGCTTCTTTTATATCCTTACAGCATGTTAACTTCCAAACAGATTTTAACTCCTGCTCTCCCAGGACATTACAAGGACCCGCGAATTTGTGGCATAAATGCAGACGCTTGAAAAGTTTTCACTGTTCTGAACTAAATACCAGGACCCATCTCTTATTCCTGTGCTTTGCTAATACACTTTGAAAAATTATGTAGGATTATATTCAGTTTATTAAGAATTCAGATTGTTTTTATGTACTGCATACAAATATCTGGTAGTGCATCTCAAAGCTTAGAATATGTGCCATGACCTGAAAAACATATCCAATAATAAAATGTAAATGAAATGAAGTCTTGCCATCAAAGTCTCAAAGGTGCATAGAAGAAGTTTAATGTGTCTCGCCAAAGCCTTCCAAGGCTGAAGAAAAAGGATTAGAAAAAAAGGACAGGCTCCAATCCTGATGAGCGCTAGGATTTTACACAGGAACCAGTCAAAAATTACACGGTGGAGAACAGCCATGTATAAAATGTGTAAAGAAATAGAAAAACAGCGTGAAGAATGCAGATAGTTTTATTTATATCCATGTTTGTGTTCACACATTTGTGGGGATTCAGCTCCTGCCCTGGTCTCTCTAACTGCTGAACATGACACCACCTGGGCCAGTTCCACGGGTATAGAGATAATTAATTAAATGGACCGATTTAATCGTTCCTGCCAGCCGCCCTCCACCTCGGGATCGCGGCAGTTTCCACCCACGCCGGGG
>NW_009620194.1:0-6557 GCF_000690535.1 Cariama cristata
CTTCTACAGTTTTTCCCGAGTGTCTGTTTTTTCTAGTGTTCAAGGTGACAAAGACCAAGGCAGGCAATAAAAATGTGAGGTATGAACTCTGTGGAAGAGATAGCTGGTATTATTCACGGCTCGTGGGGAGACAGGAAATGAGAAACTTGCTTCTGACTGATAACCGTGGTAACGGTGGTTAATACAACCGGGACTGCAGTATAATGTATGGTAAAATGTATGGAGGAGGTAGTTTTCTGGGGGTTTATTTAAAATTTTGCCAGTGAACACTTTGAGTTGTGTCACTGGAAATATGTAATTCTGGGGTTTATGAAAATAACTGTTTAAAACTTAGCGTAACATAATAAATGAATCTCAGCCCATAACTCTCCCAAAGTAATATTTTTTTTTTTTACATTTCTGCTGCTCAGTTGAATATCTTTCAACAGTTGTTCAGTTTATTCCATTTGATACAAGGAGCTTAACTTGCCGATTTGCAACAAACCCTTCCTGTTAAATTTCTGCAGGTAAGTAAAGCGTTGTTTTTGATAGTTTTAAACCGTTGGCCGTAACTCCTTTGTGTGCTATTCATGGCTTAAGGGTTTGGGTACTGGAATAGCAGTTAATTGCTTTAAATCAACCAAAACAGGGAAAGATCAAGCAGGATTTAGCAGAAGTTAAGGAAACTGATCATCCATCAGTGTGTTACAGGCTGCTTCACTTCTAAATGTAAACTTGTAGAAAACACTAAATGCTTGCCTTTGTCCAAAATGTCAAGAATATAAGGCTGAAAGCTTAGGAGGATTGACGTGTACAACTGTGTTTATTCTATGTTTCTTAGCTTCCCTGAAAGTTCGGAAGACTATTAGTGAAACTACATTGCAAGTTAGATTGCCATGTCTATGTATTTGATTAATGTACACGTTCTATTAAATGAAGGTAAATGGTAAGGCCCGTTACTGGTTTTGGTTGTGACACCTAATACCCCACCCCACCACCCCAATTTAATAGTCTATAATTAGATAACTGTTAGAATTTTTTTCTTTCACAGTAGCCACAAAGAAAAAAGTCGAATTGAATTCTCTACCCTATGTGTGCTGACAGGAAATGGAAATTGGGAAGTTGAGGTAGAATACGGACGTGACAAAGTTCTGCGTTACTGGTACTACTACTAATGACTGTAAATTGGGCTGGAATATAGAACTACCAGTATTTCAGCCATGCTTAAACAAATGAGCTCTTTTCTTTGCACACAATAAAATGGTAAAATGAGTAATTATGTCTTACAGATGGACCATGTAGCCTTTCTTGTAAGAATACGGAAACCACATTTTTAATTGGAGGAGTGATTCATTTCCAAGAGGCCAGGGTCTGTTTTAGTGGGAGGTGTGAAAAGAGCTTCTTGGAAGCCATGGAGCCTGCCGTTGGGGAAGGGCTCCTCTCGATTACAAGGTCATGGATATCACCTATGGGTTTGTGCCCTTTCCAAATAGTTCATATTTTAAATATTACATCTAATGGTGTTGAGTAGACTTGCAAATATCTGTGTGTTTTTTCTCTGGCAGTTTTACTAAGCACTTGCCTTCTGTTTCTTGTAATTAGACACAGTAATTGCTGTATAAACAAGAATTTCTATATGAAAAGTTTTTTTCTGTTGCCAGTTTTAATTTAGTAGCCTTTCAGTTGCATTGTCTACTTGTAATTTCATGAGAAATGTTGAATAGGTGTTCCTGACCTACTTTTTCTGGGCTGTTCATTATACTGTATATCTCTACCATGTTGCCCCTGTAGGGACTTTATTTTTCCCAGGGAACAACTCCCTTCTAATAGCCCTTCACTGGAATGAATTTCTACTGCTCTAATCTAAAATTTGCTTTGGCAAAATTAAGAAGCTATGGCCTCCATGTTGTCAGTCCTCAAAGGGAACATTTTTTTCCCCCTTTCTGATATTTCTAAGAAAGCTTTTGCAAGGACCTATTTTCCCCAGGGAAATTTTCTTTTCTGCCTTTTTCATAATTCACTGACAAAACACACTGCTGTTATGAGATGGAGTACCTTGCTGTAGGTGAATTCTCTTACTTGCGGATACTTTACCACTGTTTCTCTTGCCCTCTGGCAAGATAAAGATTTTTCCAGGAGAGAGGAATGAGCTTTCCTGTATTTAGATACTAGATTACATGTGTGCAATTGTCCTTCTGCCCGCAAGGTAAGCTCAGTCATACCTAAAAATCACAGCATGCTCTGACTTTATAACTGTGCTCCTTATTTCAGGAGTTTACTGCAGTAGAGGGCTTAAGGAAGCGTGAACTTTTGTCTGCTGCTTCAAGCAGCTGCTCACGATTAGGAAAAGGGCCACTTGGGCTGGTCCTAGGCAATGACTAATGTTGAATTTGGTAGGTCATCCAGAGCAACTATTTACTATGCTATTTCGGCTACTACTTCCGTTCCCTAGACAAACTATTTTTTTGACAGTGGCTGTCTGAGCTGTGTTTCAGCCAACAGGGTTGGCTGAAAAATTGCTTTTTCTTTTCTGCAGAGGGGTTAGCATATATGAATCTGCTTCAGTTACTGACTTATTCTGATTTAAGGCACTGTTTCAGTGGATGCTTGTTAGATATCTCAAATTTTCATGACTTGGTTGCCTCGCTGTTTCTTCTTCGTGGTAGATAGTAGTTACTCTTTGCCATACAACTTAGTGGGGGCTGATTGGGGGAATAATGCTTTACTGGAGGAGAAGAGCTTTGAGAAGCATTGGATTTCTTTTGGCTTTTGTTTAAATTCACTGTTCAGGACAAAATTTACTTATGTTTGTAGGATTAGGCACAGATAGAGTTAGGAAAGGGAACTTCCCTGCCTGTTTCCACATGTATTGGGAAACTTTAAGCTAACCATGTGGGTAATCTTTGGCTGATCATGGACTGGACCTGCTGTTCTCTTATCTCAAATTTTTGAGAAGGTATGTATGAGAGACTAGATCTTAAATTGGGTTAAAAGTGCAAAACTGGAATTTACATATAAAAGCAAGCTTCTCGCTTTCCAAAAGGCAATTCATAAAAAGAGAGGAAATGAGTATTACTTCCATATTTAGAAAATATTTAGAGAAGAGAAGGAGGGAGATACCTAGTGCACCTTAGTTTAACTCCCTAATTGTATTCTGGCTAGCTGCATGTGTGAAATGAAATCAAAAGAGATGCTCAAGAACATAGACAAAGAAATATTTCAAAAATATCATCTGTTTAGAATGCCTTCCAGGAAACTATGGGTAAGCTCTTTGTGGGGAAACAACTTCTAGGCAGTCATCAGGTAGTTTTATTTTCCCAAAGCCAAAGTCTGCGATCAAGAAGAAAGTTAAGCTATTCAGAGTTGCTGCCTGGAAGAGGTATTCTGAGACAGCAACATGTCTGTAAGGAAAGGAACTGCAGACGCTGCGCTACTTGGGAATTAGCAGAGCATGAGACAGTGCAGTGCACCCAGGGCAGGGGCCCTGCAGGCTGTGCCCACCACGCAGGCACAGCGGTGACCACCGCATGTCTGCCTGCCTTCATCGTGGCTGCCTGCCTCGGGCTCCTGTAGCTACAGCCCTGGCTATGGAGAGGGGCAGACGTACCGTTGGTCCCTCGTGACCCTTCCTTTCTGCTGGTGCTACACCAGTGTGAATGTATGGAAAATCGATCTGGAAGCAGCCCTTTGGGGTCATTTTAACAACATAGCAATTGCGAGCCCTGGAAGAAGAGTATCTTGCAAACAGATATTGTCAGCGGCCTCTGAGTAGCACTGATGTTCTTCGTACCAGTTCATACATGGGCCTGTATGTTAGTAAGTAGTTTTACTGTCCTGGGCCTTTGTTGAATGGTCAAGGTGAGCAGCTCACCTCGGGAGGAGAGAGGTAGGCATAATGGAAACCTATTGTGGTATGTGAGATTGCAAGGCAGTATAAACTATTTGCCCTATAATCATGATGGGATGTGAAGAAATGGGATGTCATAGTGCGGAGATCTAGTTTGAAATCAGGTGAAATGTGAATTTTGTGGTGTAGAGAGTGCACCTATAGGGCTGTCACTTCAATATAGTTCCACAAAAGAGTGGAGGAGAAATCGGGGATACAGCTCAGCACCCGGCTGTAATGAGCTTCTCTAATGGTTGTGAAATATTTCTTCTGTCTTCCTACTCCCTCGCAGGGAGGGATACTGACAGTGCTGCTTCCTTTTTTTTCTATCATGCCATGTTTTGAAACCAGAGAAATATTTTTAGAAACCACTTTTCTCTTGCATTCTTTGTGAATGTAGCCTATCCCCTTTGGAACCTGTAACTGCATTTTATATGCACTGGAGCCCTTTGGTTTTTTAAAGTGCTGTGGAAAACAACCTTAAAAGAGGGGGAAGGTAGAAAGCAAGTGGGTTGTCTTAGTTTTGTTGTTATTTCATTACTGTCTTAATTTTGTTTCCTGCAGAAGACAGCCTCAGAAACGTGAAAAAACTAAAGCTGTTGGGACAGAACTCCTACCACTACCAGGGTTGCTTTTTACAATACAACTTCCATGAACATAGGGATTCAGAATAACTGTGCATATGAAAAAGAAACAAGGCAAGATGGAAAGAGCATGTAAATAAGCACAAAACCATTCAACTTGCTTAGAGCCAGTCTGCAACTTGAGTCAGGACAGCCTCTGAAACGTGAAAAAGCTAAAGCTGTTGGGACAGAACTCCTTCTACCACTACCAGGGTTGCTTTTTACAATACAGCTTCCATGAACATAGGGATTCAGAATAACTGTGCATATGAAAAAGAAACAAGGCAAGATGGAAAGAGCATGTAAATAAGCACAAAACCATTCAACTTGCTTAGAGCCAGTCTGCAACTTGAGTCAGTGGTTAGAGTCTGAAGAAAAATCTCTGAAAAGTGCAATTACTTACTCTTTCCATGCAGAGCCAACCTAGGAGCACAGGAGATAACAAGGTGGTTCATCTTCATTATGCCTATGATACTTCCTCTCCACCCTCCTTAGTGTTCATTTTCTCACTTAATATGGAGTTACTGTTATCAAAATGGTCCTAGTGCTCACCAAATTAATGACAGTGAGACTTAAAATACAGACTGACTGTGCACTTACTGGCTGTCTGTGTAGAATGAACCAGTCTCATTCATAAAACATTTTTTTTCTGTGTTTTCTGAGATATGTTGCTGTTGAGCTATGTGTTTGAGTGTCAGTGGCCTTGGGTGATGTGCCAATTGCTGAGCGGTCAAAAATTTGTGCAGTTCAGAGCAGTGCTGAACATTGAGCAAGGGGAAACATTGACACAATCTGAGAAATCTGGTTGGATGTTCTCTGGCATACTTGGTTTCAGTCTCTGAAACTGGATTTTGTTCTTTCTTTTATTTTTCTTCTCCTTGGGTAGTAATTGCATCTCGAGTATTTCAGAAGGTACAGTCCTTTTAGACCAAACAGTTTCTGCAAATGCAGCAATGGGGGAAAGGTCAAACTAATTATTGGTAAATGTGGATTGAGTTAAGATCTCCAACGTGGCTAACTGGAGACATGAGAGTTGGAGATGAACATATTAATAAAAATTGCTCTTGAGATAAAAATAAGAAATTTGGTTCAAAGAATCGATGAGGTATAGACAGAACTTTGGCTTGAAGTCAAGTGTTTCTTGCAACACTTCAGCTAAATCAAAATGCAGAGGAAGGACACCTCATCTGATGTGGGAAGAGAATTGAGTACAGCTTTTGGAAAGAAAAAAAAAAATCATAAGCTACTGGTGTTCGTAGTTATTTACAACCAGCAAAGTGCTGAATGAGAACTATAAGGAACTTCTACCTTTTTTCCAAAGAAATGTCAGTAATTATCTGGTATGCTCTAGAAATTAAGAGAAGACTTCTTAAGGCTGACAAACACCTGAAAGGTTTTCCTTGGCTTAAGGTTTCATTTGAAAAAGAAAATTAGGATACAGATCCCACACTACTGCACACTTGATGATGTAACTGTAATTTTTAAGTGGAAGATTTTCTAAACAGAAACTGTTGTGGTTGAAAAGGAGGAACAAAAAAAACCCAGCAACCATGCAACAACAATTCCTATGCTGAATGCTTATTGCAATTGTCAGTGTTTTTTCAGAGGTTTTCACTATACTTCTAGAATCTTGATTTGAAATAAACTGCAGGATCTCATGCTGATGTTCTCTTTGTTCTTCGCCTGCTTCAGGGGAGCGCGTGTGTGTATCGGGAGCATACATATGCACAGCTACTTCTAAAAGGTTATTAAGGAATAACCTTAATACACTATTGTATTATTGTTTTAAATCCATTTTTTTAGTGAGCGATGATTTTGATCCTCGCTGGAAGCTCTTACTACACCTAAAATAGTTGTTTTGGAAATGCAAACAGTCATCGGTAGAAAACTCCTACTCTGTCAATCTGAACTAAATGTTGTTACAAGCTTGATACATGCTGTCCAAAAGTGCTTCTTCCTTTTTCTGTCACATTATTGACATTATGAAAAAATTATATACCTCTTAGAAATTCATTTACAATTAAATGAATCTGTTAAATTGAAGCTTGGAAAGATCTTCCTATTCCTGC
>NW_009620194.1:6588-7870 GCF_000690535.1 Cariama cristata
ATAGATTAGGGAATAAAATGTTAGGAATGCATTGGAAGGAAACTTGGCTTCAAAGCAGAAATTTAATAAATGAAGGAAACATTGTGGACACACACTTTCTCCTGCAAATCCCACACATTATGTAAACAAAAGTTCATTCCCCTTCTGCAGTTTGGCTTTACTAACTACAGCAACGTTCTGCACAAGCATTTTCTGGGGCTTGACGTGTGTGTCAAGGGGTGCTCAGAGGAAAATGCTGGTCAGATTACCACAGAGTAAAAGCCAGAAAGCACATGGTGTGAAGGATTACTGAGACATTAAATACGGTAATTACAGAGATGAAATGGGTCTCTGACTAGACTTGTGAAATAAGAGATTTGATCCTTATCATAAGGTTCTGTACTCGTTTGAGCTAAAAGGAGTTAAATGAATATTTAGGCATGGCTAACTTGTCTAAACTGACTGTTCAACATAATTTCCATAATGGAGAAGGAATTCAAGAAAAGATAGATTTAAACCAAGTGGCTCCTCTGAGTATATTACGCATATGTATAAGTTCTATAAAAAGTTAAATGATGGGTGCTTGTAGCTATTTACATGAAGTAAAACTTTAGCCTGTAACCCTGAATAATGCTTTCTATTGCATTATTTATAATTTAGATGTCCATTAGAATTCAAAACTGATATTCTTTGTTATTCTCTGCAGTGAGAAGATACTAACAAAATCTTAGTTATTCTATGTATATAGTAGATGGAGGCAGCTAATAACTGGTTCAAGTAGATCATAGAGAGGGACTGATTTCAAGAAAACTGGTACTAAGGATAAGCACATATATTGGTATGCTGGGTTCACCTTGGCTGGCTGCCAGACGCCCACCCAGCTGCTCTCTCACACCCCTTCTCTCAGCAGGTTGGGGGGGGTTAAGATGCAAAAGCTTGTGGATAGAGATAAAGACAGAGATCACTTAGCAATAGCCACAGGCAAAACAGGCTTGACTTGGAGAAACTTCATTTATTGCCAATTCAAAATAGAGTAGGATGGTGAGAAACAAAGACAAAAGCTGAACCACCTCTTGCCAGCCATCCTTCTTCCCAGACTCAACTTCATTCCTTCATTCCCAACTCCTCTACCTGGCCAAGCAGTGCAGGGCAATGGGGAACTGGAGGGGGTCGCGGTCAGTCCATAGCACCTCTTCTCTGCTGCTCCTTCCTTCTTTTATTTTTCCTCTGCTCCAGTGTGGGTCCCCCCTCCCAGGTACAGTCCGTCAAGAACTGCTCCAGTGTGGGTCCTTCCACAGGCTGT
>NW_009620195.1:0-4970 GCF_000690535.1 Cariama cristata
CAGAACCCCCCCCGTCCCCTCGCCGTGGCTGGCCGTGACAAACAGACCCCTCTTTTGCCACCGCTTTTCCCACTGTCGCCTTCTGCGCCGGGTGAAGAACATCCCTTTTGGGTTACTCAGGGAATCGCACGCGTGGGGCTGGGGGAGCGGGGGGGAACCTCTGCGAGTTCACGGGCGCTACAGATCCTCCACGTCAAACCCACAAACCCAAATGTGCCGCCAGGGCAAGAGAAGCTGATGAAAAATTGCCGTTAGCAGAGCGTGCCCCGTTCCCGAGTTGGTCCCTTGGTAGTTACGACTGGTTTTGTTTCAGGTAGCAGAATGAACTTGCATGTTTGATGGATGCAGGACTGCGTGTTACGTTCTTTAGGGTCAAGTGTTTCTCTTCTGTTTGTTCATTTTATGGGCAAGTTGGAAATAGCCTCTTATTTTTTTATGTATGACTAAATTTTTAATAACGTGTGGGGTCACTGTGGTTAATTTTTGAGCACCTAGATGCCAGTAGAAATGTAATGAACGAAACATGATGGAAACTGATATTTAAACTTGATTTTTTTTTAATTTGATATTTTTTTCATCAGAGTGTTGATGGCATGTTGTCCTGTGGCTCGATCCACGTTCTGTTCAGTGGAGCCTTCAATCGAGGACTTTTACTTAAAAAAAAGTTTGTCCTTCCACAAAAGGACTTGTCATTCATACGACTGAGGTGTAGACTAGGAGAGCTGCTAAGAAAACGATCGGAATTAAAGCCAAATTTCACTTCGTATTGCTGCTGTTGGTCTTCGCTTTCATTAATTTCCCCACCACTCCTTCATGGTTAAGAGCTCTGAATCGTATTTTTTTTTTTTCAATCTCTAACATTATTTTTTTTTTTCCCCCCAAGGAGAGACTACATTTAAAAGTTAGTTTCCTCACAAATGCATAAGTCAATAAAATTGAGTTATGATTATTAAAACCGTAAAAATGACACCAGCCTTACAGACCTGGACTATTTCTGAACGTGCATTCATCACATGCAAACGTCCTTGGCCGATACAGATCGTCTGCGCTCCACGCTCCGACAAGACAATATGCTGAGACAGGGATGAGCTTCAAAAGGAAGAAAAAAAAAAAGGTACAATGTCATGGTTTGGTTTTGTTGTTTTGTTTGTTAGTTTTTAAGAGCGCGACGTCGACTGGCGCCAGCCCGCGGAGCTGACTTGCTGCCTGGTCTCTTCTTTTTCACTGCTTTTCCATGGCTGGATTTCTCAGTTGGATAGTTTTAGAAGAGCAATTTAGTTACTTGCCTGTGTAAATGTGTTGGTAGTACCAGAAAGGCAAACGCTTGAACCAGTAGTGAATAACTTGGCTACGAGTAGAGTTTCTGAAGGAAGAACAAAAGCAGGAAGCAAATAGCGATTTACCAAAAAATTTGCGTCTGTTCGACGTATCACACTTTTATGGCCGAATGTTGTTTGGCGATACGTTTCAAGTGGTTATTTTCGGTAAACACGAATTTTCAGGAAATTCAGGGTTGTGTGTGGAAAACCACGTCCCTCTGTCTGTGTGTCCGGCTACGTAAATAGCATCAGTCAATAGCGATCGGTGGCTGGGCTGTTGTTCCCTACTCTCGATATTGCCGCAAGTTTGACTTCACCAGACCCGACCATTCCTAGTGTTTAGGAACGGAAGGAGAACGCCTGTTTTCCGTAAGGCCCACGAATGCCGACCCTTTTCTCCGTCAGCTGCTCTCCCGTGCATGCGATGATGCTGTTCTATTTTTCTCCCTTTTCCCCGGTCTAAATATTTCCCAAGCTCTTACTGCTGTGGGTTCGCAATTTGTGTTAACTGTGTCTTGTAGAGTTTTAGTTACGGATCATTTCTGCTGTGGCGGAGTGTCGAGATACGGTTTTCAGTTTAAAGATTCAGAGACGGCATTGACTGAAATCAGTAACTCGCGGCGTAGGTGAAACCAATGCGCGTGTGGCCGGGCTTGCAGGGATGCTCTGTGTGACCCCATCAAAACCGCAAGGTGTGTGCCGGCGTCCGTAGGGTCACGCTCTGGGTCTGAGCGTGTTACGTGGTTTTTGCGGTCAGAAGATGGAATAGAGCGTGTGCCCGTTAAATCCAAGGACGGTCAAAAGCTGTGAGGGACCCTAAGCAGGTTTGGTGGCACAACTGCAGCTTTAAAAGGTCTTGGCTGTTTGGAGAAATGGCCTGGGAAAAATAATTCCTTTTTTTTGCAATGGAACAGTTCGCGAAGACAGGTGCGTGGCTGTACTCTTGGACAAAGGGTGGCATCAGGTGTACGGTTGGACTTGATGATCTTTGAGGTCTCTTCCAACCATAATGATTCTCTGATTGTATGAAATATTCAACCTGGGACGTGCAGGGTGAGGAAATCTTGGCTGTACTTAGCCTTGAGAAAATACATGTAGATATCTCTATCTGTCATCTGCATCTATCTAGGAAAGTGAGTTCTAGCGAAAATAAAGCTGCCAGTGAGTCCAAAAAAAAAAACCAGCATGGTTGTCTAAAAAAATGCAAGAGTTCTCGGGGCCGGTGTCAGCAACTGTACCAAAGATGATGCGAAAAGTATTTTCTGCCACTCAGTTGCAGTCTTCACAAACCTTCAAAAAAAGGAAGCTTTAGGTTCTTACCCAGCTTTACGCTGAAGGGCTCTCCTCTCTTTCAGCTGGATGTCGGCTGGCGCCGTGTCACCGTGGGGGGCCCTCCCGGCGAGCGTCCAGACAAAGAGAGACAATCCCGCGTGGGCTGCACGTACAAGGCGCGCCTACGATGTGCGTCTGCATTTTTCCTAAGGTCCTCGTAGGACGGGCTTCAAAAGTTAACGTGAAGAATGTGCCAACTCTCCTTCTGCTTTACCTAAAATGCTTTAATAAGGTCTGTTCTGGAGCGTGTCACACCTATGCAAAACTTCCTTCCCTCTGTTTATTTTCCCTTCTTGAAAGCGTAATCTTCGGTTTCTGAATGCTTACTACGCAACGATACTGTGAAAATAATTTTATAACGAAAAGAGGAAAGAAACTGTAACGGTTCAGGTGTTCAGAAGAAACACTTTGTTTTCATGATAAAATCTTTCTGATTTTTCAGTAAAATGAAAATCGTAGTGAGAATCTAGCATCTGTACTAAAAGCAATCAAGGTCAAATAAGACATGGACAAATCAGCGTCGCTCCCGTGTGTTTTCCAGGCTTTTCCGAGAAGCGTTAACAGCCTTGTAACTAGTGGCAGTGAGTCCCGATGTGTTTTTGATGAGTTGTTGCTTCGCCAAAGTCCTTTTCCCTTAACGTACAGGCTGTAATTTTGACTTCGGTTGGAGAGAGACTTTCCAGAATGGAAATCTCTCATTCAAAGAAGTTGTGTTTTATGAACTTCCCATCAGAATGGATCTTCATAGATGATGTACTTGGCAGTAGAAGTCATCAGCAACGAGTTTTCACTCTTAAAAAAAGACAAAGTCACTTTCCCTGCAAAAACCTGAGCGCAGCTCATCTTCCAGTAGTTGATGGCATCCTTGGTCCTTGGGTTCTCAGTTGCAAGAGTCGAGGCATCATAAAAACACGTTCCTCTGCATGCTTCAGTACAGCCAAAAGCGTTGGCAAGCGTGTCGATCCTTTTTGGTAACCTTATGTATTGCATCACTGGGGATTGGATTGATTGATTTTTATTTTTTATTTTTCCCCCAAAGTAAAACCCAATGGGGGGATCTTTTTAGCTCACCGATTTTTCTATCGGAAATGAAACTTTAAAGAAAAAGCTGCAGTTGTCTAATTTACACCTTGACTTGCGTAGTTTAAACTGTAACTGCCAAATAGCTGCAGTGTATAATTTCTTAGGTGTTCTTAAGCAGTTTGGTATTTGCTCTGAATTTTTAAAAAGAGAGGCAACTGGATGTTACAGGGGTTTTTTTCCTGATGCTTTGATGGAGTGCTCTGAAGCACTTGTTCTGTCTGGCTTTCAATGGGACGTTTGCCTGGCAGTTCAGTAGGATCTCTCTTGGGCAGCACAGCTGGCCAGATGTCCCTCCTAATCGTGTAACACACGGAAAACCCCTAGTCAAGTTGTAACTCTGTCTTTTGGAGAGAGAGAATTCAATGGTATCAATTCACGGCCGTGCAAGTTGAATTAACGCAGAAGGAGAATCAAATACATGTATAATATGAGTATTTTTATTGGATGTTTATAAACATACGCACACCTTTATATTAAAAAGTGAATTACTGAGATTTATTTTTTTTTTTTTTTTCTATTTTACTCTTTGAAGTTTTACACTTCGCTTCCAGTTTTATCGACCAAGCAAGCGAGATGTGCAGCAGCAAGGCACGGGCCGTAGCTGTTGTAGTGGATCTGTAAGCGTAGATTTTGATTACGGTACGACCTCGTCCGGCAGCCTGACGGGTTTCTCTCCCTGCGGCAGTGCTGGAAGGAAGGGGTGAGACCTTTTCCAACACTGCAAGAGTGTTTATTTTTATGCTAAGAATGTGTTCAAAATCGTATCAATTAATCTTAATGTTAAGTGTTCAAATTGCTCTAGCCTTTAAAGGATGTGTTGTATTTCCAGGTTTACGTAGAATCCTCCTTTCTCTCAGCTCCCATCCCATCCCTTATTCTGACTGAACTCCTCGACTTCCCTCTGTGTTATTTTTTTTTAACGTGCTGAAGTATAATTTGAGTTTTGCTTTTTCAGACGCGGCGTTGTAAGCATCTCGTGATGCTCGGTGGATACCTCCCCGGCCGAGCTTTGCCTGCATTGAGGATGCCGGCCCTTGAGGATGCCGGCCATAAAGGACCAGCCCTGTGCCTGGAGGCTCCTGGCTCTGTCTCCAGTGGGTGCCCCACAGGTGGGGTGTCAAGGGCTGGCTGGTTGGGGGGAGTCTGGGGCCAAGAGGGACCGGGGACGTTTGTTGCCCTGGGGACCCCATCCCAGAGGGGGGACATTGCGGAGCAGAGCCGGAGCAAGAGCCGCGG
>NW_009620196.1:0-3004 GCF_000690535.1 Cariama cristata
TTCAAAAAACATCTAGATGTGGCGCTTCAGGATATGGCTTAGTGGGTTTAGCAGGCATGGTGGCAGGTAGACAGTTGGACTCGATGATCTTTGAGGTCTCTTCCAATCATAATGATTCTATGATTCTATGATCGACTGAAGTACTTACAAACTGTGTTATACTTCTATTATTTTTCTTGGGAGAGCATCTACATGTTGCAATGAGAATATGCAAATAAAAAGATGGTCTTTCCCATAAGGTACTGTTTTCTTCCCATTACACTTGTCAGTTGTGTTTATATCATTGGTTCTGCAAGGCAGGATGTGTTTTCTGACAGTCAGTTGCTCAGTATCTTGAGCCACTGTTTTTTGATCCTGGTCAGACTTTCTGCTTGCTACTGGAAAATAAGTACTTTTAAAGTTACATAAATAGGGAGATTCAGACAAACAGAGGATGTCTGCTGTGCTAACTCTGGAGGTCAGTTCCAAGTATGAGTCACAGTATCCCTTGATATTCTAAAACTTGGGTTTCAACATCACCAAGACAAAGCAACAGACCATTGGGCCAAGCTTCCAGAAATGGAAGCGCATTACACTGATTAAATGTTCTCCCTCTTCCCATATTGTTGTTGCTACTTAATTTTCATGAGAGTATGCAGAATATATCCGCTGCTATATAAAAGTCTGCTCTAAAGGCTTCACAAGACCAAATGGAGAAAGCAAGAAACAAGATATACAGTGATCTGAGAAAGAGCAGTCGCTCACCTTTTAAGTCTTTTGTCATTTTAGCTTTTAAAAAAAACCAAACAAAACCTCAGAGAAAATATTGATTCTCCTTGTGGAGCAGATACTGTTAGAAGAGGAGAAGTACAACCAAGGAAATGCTTGAAGTGTGAGACACAGAAGTAGTAAAAGGAAAGAAAGTTTCATGAGAAATGGGAAAGGAGGGTTCAGGAATAAAAGGGGAAAAAGAATTACCTTATCTTCATGATTTCGATAGTAGTAGAAAGTTTTTCCAATCAGTGCACACCAGACCAGCTTAGAGTGACCATGCTTGACCTGTAAGGAGGACAAAGAAATATATAGTTTTAACATCAGCAGTGTTGCTGGAATGATTTTCTAGGATTTCAACTTTCAATTCAACTCTCCCTTAAAAGCTTGCATATATTATTTGTTCTATGCTAATATGAGCTCCTCTCAAAATATGTAGGGCACCAATTCGAAAAGCAGGTAAGTACATCCCACCTAACTAGATGGGATGTAGGTGCTTATGGAAATGGGTCTAAGATTTTGTGAAGTATTTTACTCATTCATAACAAGCCATCATTTCTGTATCCAGAAATACATTATTAAGAATAACATTTTTAAGATTATAAAAACAAATAATTTCATCTCAGGAGGAAAAGACCAGTCAACACGTAGTTTAGGGAGCTGTTTCCTATTGCAGATGAACAAGTTTCAGATGCAAGTTGTCTTCAGCCATCTTTAGATGCTGACCAGAATTATATTAAAAAATTCATAGTAACTTGCTATGCAAAACTAATCTATGAAAATGGCATAAAGCACAAGATTTTTCAGCCATTGTACTTTGTACTAATGTGCTTGCAGTATGTTATGATGGAAACAAATGCTAACCTAGAACAAGCCATTTCTTTGAAACTCTCCTACATCACCAAGTTAAGATCAATTAAATATGACATTTAACAGCATTTCTTGTTTGGTTTGTTGTTTGGTTTTTTTACTACTATGACATTCTGTGAATTCGGTTGAAGAAAAGCATACATAAGCTACATATTTGTTTTTAGTATTTGACAAAGTCAGTATCTCTCAGTAGCCTTGTCTGTCCCATTCCTTATCACTTATACAAATGTTCTTCTCTCTCAAATACAGAAATCTACCGCCACTTTTCTGTCTTTCCTCACTCTTCTAGGGAGCATTAAAATACTAATTCCTTGCTGACATTTATTGTGCAAACCAAGAAGCTGGTACACTGTCAATACTGAGCTAAAATGAATAAAGTAAGAAATAGTATTTTACCTTGGTGAGCCAACCTTTTACAGTAGGTTTAGTATCACTATGAGGAACATCAACAGGACTAGTCACTTGCACTCTCAGGATACTCTGTAGGACATGAATCCATTCCTCCAGGATGTTGGGAGAGTCTGCTGTCAGGAAGTAGGTTCTCTTTTCTGTCATGAGCTAGAAGGAAAAGGAGTGAGGAAGTATAAATCTACACACCTACAAATCTTTTTTTCAGCTGCTGAGTTTCATTATCCCATATGTATTTTTTTGGGTGGTTCAGGAAGAGTTTTTTTAGGGTAAGAAAAAAGGTGCTAACCCTTAAAGCCCAAGTAAAAGAACTGAAAATCAGACGAATCAAATTCTCATGAGCTCTCTTGCTGTTTCTGTTGGATATTGTGGCTTTATCCCCTCTCTCACCCTTTCTTGTTTCTCAGTGGTGCTGCTAATTTTTCATTTTAAAGGTGACTACGTAAATGTGTTTTCTTTGCTGCCTTCACTTCGTATTGCATTCTGCCTTCAATAGCTCGTGACTCAGAGGAAAGATGCTATGAATTTAATAGTATTAAGCCTTAGCAACTTCAGTTCCATAAGAGCAGCTCACAGGTCAGGCCATGTCCCTTTTGGTCAGAGTATGAGAGAAACTTTAATGCTGCCTTTATAATGAAGTCCTCCAGCAATAATGACTTGAAACTGAACCCAGAGATAGGCTAACTTTTAATAATTTGGAAGTCAAATTCTAACAGGAATCCAACACTTCAGATGTTTCTTTGGATCCTCCAGACATGTAAAGTCAGGCTAGAGATCTTGTGAGAGGAGTCTTTCAGAAAGATGAGATCCTAGGTATTATCTGGCTTTAATTGTTATAAGGATCATTTTCTCCACAGGTTTCAAGCTCTCAGTCCTAACTGCAAAAAAGGAAAGTGCTATGGTGTAAATCAAAACAAAATTAAAGGAGAATTTATTTCATTTTCAAAAAGCTGTATTTGGATTACAATTTAGCTCT
>NW_009620196.1:3035-14237 GCF_000690535.1 Cariama cristata
TTATTTAGTAAAATAACTGCCTGGCTTGTGCCAGGAAACACCAGGCCAGATAAAGTTAGCTTGTATCGATTGAGACATACAGCACCACTCAGCCTGAAACAAGTGTTCTCTCACCCAGCCACCGAGTGTGTGGTTATCTGCAGAATGAAAAAGCAACACTTACCTGGAACGTTTGGGACCCTTCACCTCTAACAATTTGGCACGAGGAATTCAGCTCCATCTGCCCTTGTGGTTTGCGGATAACGTCACTCTGAGGAAAGAGAAGCAAACAACTTTTTCAGTAGGAAAAAAGCTTAGATGGGTCTTAAAGTACTCAAATACAGCATAATATGCATGTGCAGGTTGGAGTCTGCATTCGTGAGCTGGAAAGGACAGCTGAAGTTTGCCAGGTTGAATGACAGACAGTGTGATCCCATTGCAATGATGAAGGGAAGGTCTCCTCAGTAGTGAGTGGCAGACAATATAACAAGGGTAGTAGCAACAAATACGGTCTTCCGAAGTTCAGATTGGACACTGGGGGCGGGAGGGAGCAAACCTTTTCTCAGTGAGAAGGCAATACAACACCAAACAGGTACCCAGGCAGCGGCTGAATTTCCACCTTTGGAAGTTTTCAAGATTCAGCTAGACAAAGCCATGGGTGGTTTGAGCTACAGCTGGTGACAGTCCCTCTTCAATGTGTCAGTTGAACTAGGGTCTTCCAGAAGTCCCTTCCAATCAACAGTCTAAATCCTATGTATTCATGAAATTATTTTTTAATACATATATGTATACAATATATATGTATAATACATGTATTATTTGCTTGTGAATTCCGATGGATAAACCTATTACTAGACATAAAGATGCATTGTGCCCTAAGGTATATTTTTGTCTTGTCAGAATATGACAAGAGCTGAAAAAATAAAAAAGTTGAAAATACATCTTCTCAATAGTCCTGACTTGCAAGCAATGATGTGTATATACACAGAAATACTGTGTAATTATGCAGGTATGGAGGAAATTGCTGTGTCCAGAAGAAAAAAGTATGGAAGGTGAATATCCATAAATATAATTCTCTGTAACATAGCTAAATACAGCAGAATAATGAAGGCCAACAACAAATGTATTTTATTGTATATACAAATTTTGAGTGCATACTGCTAGAATTTTTGAAACAATGTAACTTTATTTGAAACAGTTGCGAGTTATAAAAAAATACTTGGAAAGGTTTGAACACACAAACATGCGCTCTCAATATTGTTTCATTGATCATTATAAGACAGTATTCTGTATGAAAGCTTATTTTCAATTTTACCCTAGTTTTCTAATACTTCCATGTCCATAGGGGAAGCTGAAAAATGAAAGAATCCAGCTTTCTTCCCCCTGAGAGTTGTAGTTTTCTTCAGAGCCCCATATACTGACTGATGTGTATGTATCTGCACCCTCCTGGTACTGTAATTTATTTTTCCTTTATTTTCATCTTAAACATCACGAAAGCTTTGCCATGGTATGCCTTTTGCTTTTCATCGTCTGTACAGAATTAACCAGTAGGTGTCAAGCTTCATCCTTGTGAACAACCTTTCATCCAGAAACTGCCACCACATGGAGATTCCCTGCCTAAGCAGAGATCCACAGTTGAACCTGTGGGTCAGACAAAGCTCTTTGGCAGGACATTTTGGGGGAAACTTGCTCATGGCTGCCCACTCTGCCAGCAGTATCAGCCTGGAACCAGTTCTGCAGACAGCCTTTCCCTGTGCCTCTGCAAAGGAGTAAATATATCCCAGTGACTCACCGGAGACTTGTAGTACATAATTTGTCTGTTTCTTAGAACAAACCACCGTCTCTTCCACATCTTCACCTGGCTGCCCATTTTCAGTAAGTAACCTGATTTCTCCATGGGTTCCTGGGGGGCAAAGAGCAAAGGGGAGAGGTTATCTTGCACCTCTCAAAATGCAAATGAAAGAGTGCTGAAAGCAAGCTCAGACATTTTCTGCTTTACTCTGCCTGATGCAAGGAGCAGCCACTCAAGGTCAGCACTCTCTGCTCAGCTTGGAGAGGGTCCTAGACTATCTGTGCAGCTGCAAATATCACATTGTGTTGTTTTAGTAAAGAAGGTATCTGAAGATCATTTTGCTCACTGTTTGATGCACTGAAAACTTACTTTTGTCTTCCTACCATAGCAGTGATTTTCCAAATAAAAGCGAAGGCTAGTTCTAAGCCATGATTAGACTTGATTAGTTCCTTGTCTGCTTAATCTCTTACATTAAAGAGTACAGAATTTAATGCTGCCTGTGTTCAAGTCTTCTTTCTAGGCCAAAATACTCTACCCTTTCTTCTTCCTCTGAATTTCCAAACTTGTTTTGTCACAAAAGTGTAAGCGATCATTAAAGTAGAATATGACTACAGGAAAGAAGTACAGGTCATCAGGAAAGAATACAGCCCTTAATGCTTATCACAGAATCACAGAATGGTGGGGGTTGGAAGGGACCTCTGGAGATCATCTAGTCCAAATCCCTACCAAAGCAGAGTCACCTACAGCAAGTTGCACAGCAACACATCCAGGCGGGTTTTGAATATCTCCAGAGAAGGAGACTCCACAACCTCTCTGGGCAGCCTGTTCCAGTGCTATGCCACCCTCAAAGTACAGAAGTTGTTCCTCATATTCAGATAGAACTTCCTGAGTTTCAGTTTGTGCCCGTTGCCTCTTAACCTGTTGCTGGGCACCACTGAAAAGAGTCTGGTCCCATCATTTTGACACCTGCCCTTAAGGTATTTGCAAGTATTGATCAGATCCCCTCTCAGTCTTCTCTTCTCCAGGCTGAACAGACCCAGCTCTCTCAGCCCTTCCTCATAAGGGAGATGCTCCATTCTCCTCATCATCTTTGTTGCTCTCTGCTGGACTCTCTCCAGTAGTTCCTTGTCTTTCTTGAACTGGGGAGCCCAGTATGGACACAGATGCGGCCTCACCAGGGCAGAGTAGAGGGGGAGGATAACCTCCCTCGACTTGCTAGCCACGCTCTTAAAAATGGCCTTCTTGGCCATAAGGACACATTGTCAACTTGTCCACCAGGAGTCCCAGGTCCTTCTCTGCCAGGCTGCTCTCCAGCAGGTCAGCCTCCAGCCTGTACTGGTGCATGGGGTTATTCCTCCATAGGTGCAGGATATACTTTTATCTAACCACATAACAGAAACTGCACCTCCTTCTGAAGCATCAGATAGTATCTTTTGATACAACCCAGCTGGACCAACAGCCCAAGTCTGTTAGAGCATCACTTTGCAGGGGATAATTCAATATATTGTAGTTTTATCTCTTTCAAGGCCAAGGCTCTGTTTGCATCCCTTCACAACTGTGAGATAGCAAGACTTACAGCACAGACTCCACCATCAGTGGAATAGGAAGATGTTCGCTGTAGCTTATGTTCTGGCTCTGAATAGTCACCATCCAAGGAGTAGGCATCAGGAGGGATGGCATAGTCACTCTCAGAGCTCAGTGAGGACATGGATACACCTGTTCAAAATAAAGGAAAGAATGAGAATCAAGGCGAGACAGAAGCATGCACTGAATAATGCACACTCTGAAAAAAGGTTGAGTTCACCATTAAGGCTTTTTTGTTCAAGAAGAACAAACCAGATCAGATTTTGGAAACTCAAACCCCACTAACCAAACTTCTGAGATTTCCCCCCCCTCCCCCGCCCAGGAAGACAAGTAGTAAGAGTGAGTTTTGGATACTGACAGTGAAATAAATTTGTTGCTGAATAAACAGAGATTTAAAAAAAATATTAAACATCCCCCCCCACCCCCCACCAGCAGACTTGTTATCTCAAGCACAGACATGCTGGTTTTAGCTTGGAAACATCCATTATAAAGCCTCAAGCCTCTCTTCTTCAAACTAAAGGAAAGGCTCCCTCACCAGCAATGAGGCTTTGCTCTCTGTGAATCTTCCACCACTGGTCCACAGCAATGCACAGACACATAAGCCAATGCATCACAACAGAAGTTAAGACTACATGAAATAGGATTCTATTTTATTGAGTGCCAATTGTAACGAAAAATCCACTCAAGGATCTAGTTTAACCTTCCCAGCAATCAAGAAAAATTGTCCTAGCCAGGACCCAAATTACCTAATGCCTCTCAAAGACAGGAAAGATTTGCTTACTGGTCAAGAAATTATCAGCCAGTGACAGAGACAAAAAATATTTAATGTGTCAGTATTAACTTGTTTACAAGGACAAGTCACAGAAAAGGCATGGATGGCTTCACTGAATATGTGACAAATTTGATAGATCAATCCTTCCCATAATCTTACCTTACCAATTGCCTGGATAGAAATCTACCAGTGGTAAAATCCCATCTGAGAGGACAGGTGTCTATTGAGAAACTCTTGATGTCTGCACACATTCTGGGAGAACTTCTTATTAGCATCACCAAGGCTGAGCATTTGCATATCACTGATGATGCTGTTCAGCACATCTTGCCTTACCCATGAGGATAGAGTTCATGCTGCTTAGTAGCAATACTCCCACTTTACCTCTCTTCACTGCACGAGGGCTGCCTGGTGTGCTAGCTTTCCTGTTCTCAGATCCAGCAGTAGAAGTCCTGAAGCTGGCATGGGAGCCACAGTCATCATCAGAGCCAGAAGACTCATCTAAGAAAGGCACATTGCTGATCTGTGTGGCTTTCTGGAAAACAGACCTGTATGGTCAGCATGTAAGGGAAGAGTTGCCCTAGTACAATCCCTGCTCAATAAGGAGACAGGGCTATCAATCCAAGCCCTTCATTTTCACATGGCCTTGCCCACTACTGCCCCAGGGCTCCTCATTTCCTCCCTTTCCAGTCTGAGAACTTCCAAGCTGCACTCTCGAGTCTGATCTGTTTGGGTCTCCTCTGGTTACAGCCTCCTACTGTTCCACAAATGCTGTGCTTCCCCATAAACTCTCAAGAGCCCTCTTCCATTTCATTCTCTAGGCTACACCCACTATTACCCCTAGGTTTCTACAGCCTCATAGTGCACTCTGCAGCTTCCTGGACCAAAACTTGCTGCAATGTTCTCTATTCCTAAATACATTTATCTGCGACTCCTTCTGCATACTTTTGGTGTCCAGCACTTCCCAGCATTCTCCAATTTTCTTTCCTTCACTGCACAGCTGCATCCTGTTCTCTCTCAAATTACTAGCAGCCCTGAACCATACTTTTCAGAACAGGAAAAGTGAGGTAACGCCTTACCCCCTTCAGCGTAGTGTAGACTGGCACTGTGACGTTTCTGTAGATGAGACAGGTAAATGGCCCAGAAGTTGAACACGAGAAATTGGAAACTGGGAAAATTCAGAGAGAGAGCAAGACAGCAAATAATATAAACTGGTGAAAAGGAGGTTTTAATGGAGAGGTATATGTATGCGTGTAAGACCTTATGTAGCCTTTTGGAACATTAAATAATGGAGGACTGCCACTGTGGACAGTTCATCCTCAGAAAGGCCAAGGCATGTGTTATTAATCACATACAACTCCCAGAGACAGCTGCGATACACCCTCCACTTAGCCTGTAAGACATCTTACCCACCCTGTGCTCCTCATGGTAAAATGGCAATCTGGTGTACCATGTCCAAACAGGTAAAAGCCATGACAGGGGAAGGTGATGGTGAATCACAAGACTAAAAGCAGGCCATAGACATGCAGAAGCACAGTGTCAGCAAAAGTGATGAAGGAGATAATGGATTCCCTGAAGATATCACTGAATGTATGGGCTCAAACAGCCCAGCACCAACCATCCCTGAGATCAGGTGTATCCTCCTCCCTTCCTTTCTTTATTGTGGCTATTTGAGAAATCAAATTTACTTTGAAAACAGGCAAGGAAATGAAGAAATGTGAACAGCCAGGAGCTCAGGTCCCACACTGTCACTGCAAACTCCCTCTAAGGATGATCTTGTCTAGAACTTACAGAAGCTGGAATTATTATTCACTGTGGCCTCTTCAGACATCCTCATGCCAGACTTGGCCACAGCATAGATCCGACTTTCCTGGAATAATAATACCATGAACAGCAATAGTAAGTCAAACAATTTCTGCAAAAAGAAATGCTTGTCACAGAATCACATCACAATCACACCTTCGGGCAGGAAGGAGGGGCCCTCTAAGAAAGATTGCTCTGTTCCACCAGATGTTGTGTGAATGACCGTTAGTAGAAGTGTGCATCTGTGTGCGATTCCTTGAATCACAACAGACTTGGCTTATAAATGCTAGAGAGGATACCCACAGACTGGAACACCTACAGGCAATTATAAATAAAATACTATATCACAGCTTGGAAAAAGCTGTTTTTTCAATTTTATGAACAATGCATTAAAATGAATCAAGAACAGCCCTAAACCAGGCAAATTTATTGAGTAACCACCTGCAAAGAATTCTCATTCTCTGATAAGGGAATGAAAGAAATGCCTGGAACGATGTTGATAAGCCTACGTCTCAGTTATAACAACATACGGAACTTTCAGTTCAAAGGATCTCCAAGTGCTTCACAAATTGATAAAAATGCCAAGGGAGGAACTCAAACCTCTAACTAAAGGCAATGCTAAGACTAAGACATCAACCAGTCTAAAATGGTTAAAAAAATCAAAATTAGGAATCCTCTTGCTGCTCCTTAAAGCATACAACCAATCATTATCAGATAACACACATAATACATATACATGAAAGTACCTAAGACTGCAAAGTCAAGTACATCAAAATAAGAAATGACAGAATTAGTATTTTCCGTACATATATGCATTGTGATTTAGTCTCTAATGAAATATTACGTGCATTTTTTCCCGTAGATACTTCTTATTCAAGGCACATAATGGACATTTCTTACTGATTAAGCTGCTATTTAATATTCTATTCATGCTTTAGTGTTTAATATACTTAAATTTGCCCTACTTGGATACACTTACTTGACTCTGGTCTGAAGACAAAATAATGGATTTTTTATGTGGTGTTCCTGATAATACTACTGCAATGCTTCATAAAAGTTAATAAAAATGTTACAAAAACCCTGGGAGGGATGTTGATAGGTGCTATCGCTATTTTCCAGAAAAGGAACTCAGACATAGGCTCTTGGAAGTATCCAATGTCTTTGCAGTACCCATTTCAAGACGTCAAGACCTGACTTTTTGAGAATTTAGCATCATATAACATTGTTTGTAATGAAAACAACTGAATACAGCTGCAGCAGAGAAGTGCTCAGCGCTTCTCTAATCAAATTTACTTGCAAAACTCAAGTTAGACATTCAGAAGGTGTGTGTGGAGCTGATGACCACCTGTGAAAAAACAGCTTAATAGACTAGAAGAACCTTACATGGGAACTCTAGATCAGAGAAAGGGATAGTAGCCAATCTCTGAGACCTATTTCCCTTCTTCCAAGTGAGTACACTGTTCATAAGGCCTTTCTGATTTCTGCAGCAAATAAAACAGACATCTTGAAAACTGCTGTTTCTTTTATTACACTATCCAGCTTCATCCCCAGCACAGTTCCATATTATGGACTGAATGAAAAGAGATTCCTTTGGAAAAACAGCTGTGATTATACTGAGGTGTAAATTGGTATCATAAAGGACACAGCAAAAGATCTCAAATAATGTTAAGTTTCCATAGAAAAAAAATTATAAAACATGAGGATTAACAATGCTTGATTTTGCACCTTCAATAAACCACTTGTTTGCCTATGCCTTTAAGAAAGCAAACTGAAAATAATATAATTAGCTCTTTTGATACTACATTGACTTCCACCAAGTTTATCAGTTAGATTGACACTTTAGCAAACAATCCAACCATCTGAACTAACAAGTAATTGAAAGTGATAACAAATTTCTCTCTCATGAGAAGTAAGCAATAGGACATGTATATTCATAGAAGTATACCACGAGATAGGAATACTGAGATCTAATTCATGTATCTATTTTAGTATTCACAGTTTTCTCTGACTCTGGAACTATCTGGTCTGGTCCATCCACTTGCATTTACGACTCACTTTTCTATCTTAAACACATGACAGTGGAACTAACGATTAACTTTTGATGACCCATAAGGATAAACCACAATGCAGCACCTCTTGACTTCCATTTTTATTCCTGTATTTCTCAAGTACTATCTTCTTCTGTGGATTTCCCCCTTCCACCCCCCCTCCCCTTATAAAGAGAAAAGAACAAAATTGTCAGTGGAACCAGCATGCCCCACGATCTGGCACTGTCAGACTACATGGTTCAGAACTGTGACTGATGTCAACAGGAAACCATTGCTTGTGACCAAGAGCTGCTGTAGCCTAACTAGTGGGCACTACTCAAAGATAAGCAGCACTTCTCAGATTGTTGTCCTTGCATTTCTTACCCATGATGGAAACCTGTGCAGCGGTGGTGTGGGAGGTTTGCCTCCTGGGTCAAGTACGCCAGTCTCGGAACTCACAGCTTCTCTTTGCCCTGCAGATAAGTGGTTGATTTCCTCACATGCTCCAGCGTCTTCCCTCACCAGGACACGTTCTGTCTCCATCTGCTCCAGTACCCCATCATCATCAATGTCTGTTTCCTTCACTTGTCCATGGCAGACTGGAGAGTCTGTTATGGGCTGGAAGGTGCTAGCCTCTAAACTCATTACACGATGGAAAGAATTACCCTCTGGCTGTGGTTGACTGTAATGTCTCTTGGCTAGTTGGATACTGTCTCTTGGTGTATTGGCAGTTCGTATTTTTGGAAAGGTCATACTACTGCCAAGGCTGCATTCCCTCCCTGGACAGAAGGAATGTGCTGTAACAGCTGATGTTGACACCATAAGGGGTGGCTCAGCAGTTTGGAGACGACCCTCAAGCACGCTCATTATTTCTCCTGAGGAAGTGGAGTCCAGTCGGTGGGAGTGGAACCTGGCACTCAGATCAGAGAAGCGGGTGCAGTCCAAAGCCACTTCTTGCAAGGTGCTCACAGCGCTACGGTTTCCTTCCAAAGATGACTGGAAAGTCAAAGTCTCAAGGATTCTTGTGGCCTTAGCTGGAGGGTCCAGTGATGTGGGATCAGAGCACCCTAACCTATGTTCAGAACTTATGGCTGGGGATACATCTTTCTCTGTGGAGGGATTCCAGCTTGATGGGTCAGACACGAGCTGCAGCGTGCTCTGGGAAAGCAGAGTTTTGTCCTCTCCATCCTCAGTGAAGGTGTCATTGGTAAGGACTACATTTGCTGTAGAGAGGATATGTTTGGTAGGCCCTGTCTGACACACCTGCCTGAAACCAGGTGCAAGGAGCACAGATTTCTGGTCTACTTTCTCAGCAAGAGAGGCCTGTGATGCTCTGGGCTTGAGAGAATTACAGCTCCAAAGAGATTCAAAGGGAGGAATGCTGGTCATATCTACAATGGAGGAGAACATATGGTTAGGGCATTCAAATGCTTTACTGTCAAAAATGTTACTTGCTAGTGTAAGTTGTTCATGTCACTTCTATTTCAATAGCACCCTGGCCTGGTTAGGACTACACAGAATGAAAAGGAGATGGCTGGGCACAGCTGTAACAGAAGTGCTATATATTTATATTTGGGAATAATACAGAAAAGATGAATAGGAAACGATTAATTGCTGTTTCTTACAAAAGTGGAATTAAGTGGTGCGTAATGAAATTATCAGGCAGTGTGTTTGAAATTTACAGAAGGAAGAGGTTTTTTCTCAGACAAAAAAGGAAATAGAATGCTGCAGTGTCCAAAAGATAGGCCAGAAAAAGTAGTTTATCTGTGGTACAAGTAACAGTTTAGACAGAACTTCTGGCCTAGGAACTTCCTAAAACACTGACAGCAGAAGCTGGAAGGGTACATGGAAAGGACGACAGCTCTACTTGCAGTATTTTCTACCCTCTTTCCTGAAACATCCACAACCAACCAGGAGATAAGATACTGGCTTAGGCAAGCTTTCAGTCTAATTCAATATAGCAGTTTTCACTCTTACCTAGTACTAATAGGTACTTTATCACAAATACTTTATCAAAAACCACCTAAGTGGCCAGAACACTGCTTAGCATGGCTTTTGACTTCAACAGACCTACAGTGATTTAAGCCATCAAATAAGCTGGTATGGTTCCTCCCATTACCAGGGGCTAGATGAGGCTTCCAGTATATGTATGGAGACTTAACACACCAATCAGTGAGATTACTCTCTTCTCAAGAATTTCCCTAGAGCTTTTTGCTATCTTTTTGTGCTATAGGACTCAAGCAGTGCTTTTTGTCAACAAGTTTTGTAACAGTTACTTCCATGTTTTTGCTGTTAAAACTTCCTTTTCTTTGCTTTTCTCTCCTCTTTCAGTTGCTATATTAGAAGATGACATAAAAGATAGATCCTAGATTGCCTCCATCGTTCTTTGTCTATTTAGCACCTATACTTTATCATTCTACTTTCTTCTTTCCCATAATTACTAGATTTAAAGACTATCTCAGTTCTACAGGTTTTGCTGAATAGCACCTTTAGAGTATGAGAAAGTGTGGATAAAACTTGGGAGTGGTAGAGGATGTTACTTCACTTCATTATTTTGATTGACCTTGGCATTTATATAGTGTCTGACTGAAATGAACCAAGTCATAAGATGCTTTGGAAGTTGCATAAATATGGATGAGTGTGAGTCTGCACAGCCATTGCTGAAAATGCTGCCTGAACATCAGGCTCTACAGGCATTGCTTAACTACTTAAAGGGATTTCCAAGGAAGCAGAAACAAACTGAAGACACAAAGTAACAGAGGGAAAGGCAAACAACAGAATAAATCACTGTTGATTGTGGAGAGGATGAGATCTGCTCTTGGAAACACAGTTGAGAAAGAGACAGCCATGAAAGCCTGACCTTGGCACTTGAATCACAAGGAACTGAATGCTAATAAAGCTGTTCTAACACTTAACACTGGCACACACTTTCCCCTGCCCCCGAGGTAAATCATTAGTGTAGATTGAAAAGAGGCCATTCATTTTAAATATTATTGGTATTTTTGCAGCCTCCTAGATGTCACAGGAGATGAAGCAGAAGCAGCTGTTACTATTAGCATGGCAAGCAAGAAGAGATTTGTCTCTGCAGAGACCTCTGAATTCAGCCCGGCAGAGTGAGACTAGTGGGGGATGAGAGGAGAGGGCAGAGCTGTTTACTGCCCAGAAAGTTGGGATCCAGGGAACACTTAATACCAGATTATTAACGCAGCTTACCAGCCATTCTCTTTTTGTAAACAGCCAGAGGGAAA
>NW_009620196.1:14325-34146 GCF_000690535.1 Cariama cristata
CAATGCCAGAAAGACTTCTGCAGGCAAGAAATGCCCCCTGCCTGCATGCCCAGTGAAGTTCTGGAAACTAATTCATCTTACTGTGACGAAACCAAGCTCATTAAAAAAAACAAAGCAGGAAGAAAATGGTTAAGAGAGAACTTCCTCTTCAAAATGTGTTGCAATGAAAGGTGCCGATTTCAAGCCATGGAGACCAAAGTTCTCCACCTATCCACCAAACCAAAACTGCAAAAGTACAAACACCGTAAGCAGCTTTCTCCAACATAACCTAATAGCACAGAGGAACTCAACTTCTAAAGGCAGAACAGAGAGCTACTGCCTTGGCCCATTCAGTCCTCAGTTACCCAGCTCACGTGCCAGCAGAGATTCTGTGGGGATGAGGATAACTCGCACATGGAGGTAAAGCGAAATACCTCAGGAACTTCTACCCTGCACCACTGAAGTGAATGGAGAGTTTTGCTATGTATTTCAATGAGCACTTCTAAACCAGGAGGTCAGTGGCTTATTTTAATGGCAAAAGCAGACTTGGAAAAAAATGGGTCTGTGTTCAGTCGCTGGTCTGAAACTAAATAAGAGTTTAAGGCAGGTAAGCAATGTTATTCCCATCTTATAAATGGACTCACTGAGGAACAGCGCAATTCTACTGCTTGCTCACGTCACAAGTGCTAATTTCTGACAAAGTTAAGAATATAACCCAGGAATGCTGACTTTCACTCTTGTGGTGGTTACTAGGCTACAATGCCAGGTGAACACATTTACCTTGCAATGTATCCTGAAGGGCTTCAATTTGGTCCGTCAGCCTCTGATTACAGTTTTTCAGGTGGTAATTTTCTAGCTCAAGCTATGAAATAACAATAATAACAACTGAAAAATAATGCAAAACTGTGTGCTTGTGTTCCACTATACAGAACATCTCTTCATCTGTATTACATTCAAGTGTCTTAGCAGAAAAAGGAAAAAAGGCTGGGTGAGTCTACCTGTCACCTTGAAATCCTTCTATTCAGCAGCCCCACTGGACAACCCACTTAAACACCTTGCTGTGCTTTCTCAAATAACCTCTCTATATACTATTTGCACTTCTCGAATAGGTCTTTTAATTTCCTTACCTGCTATTTGTCATTTACTCCTGTTCCAGAAATAACTGTCATGAAAGAGACAATCAAAATACTATTACTCAGGAGGAGCATTTTTCCTTCTCACCTTATACGTGGTAAAAGGAGATCCCCTGGATCCAGGGGACCAAAGAAAAAAAAAACATTAAGTGTATATTCACATTTGCAATTGGTGCACGAGTGATTCTTTGCAAATTTGCCTACATCTTTGCTTGAAGTGTCTCAGCATACATTCTGAAATACAGCAGTGATGCACCCAAAGATGCTTCCCTCTTGATGGAATCAAAGTTGAAACTGCACCTATGGTGCTGCCTAGAGCAACCCATTTGCAACACAGATGCAAAGTCCTTCAGCTGGCAGTGGTCCACTTGTGCATGGTATGCACCTAGAATCAGCATCTGACACGAACTTCACTGCCAGTAAAGACACAATGTGAATGTATGGTCCTGGGTTCACAGCAGGTCATACCATGTCAACCCCTGTGCTTCCTCCTTTGAGCTGCACCAGTCAGTAATGTAGATGTACCTTAAGTTATCTTATACAGGAAAATGAAAGAGAAGAAGCACAACAGCTTGGTGAATTATCTAGGCAATCTAATGAGATTACAAAGTCACATCATCACACAATTACTGCACAAAGGCACTGCTTCTTCCAATTCCAACAAATTCCCTTTCTGGCATAAACTGGGAAATCTAAGGCTTTAACTTGGAATAAAAGGGAAAGACCATATAGCCCCACTCAAGGATGTAAAATACTACTGCACCTTTAAAACTGTGTGCTGACCCATTGCTACCTCTCAGTTTTTCTACAGGGTATTGAATTAGGCCCAGATAGAGGCATAAATCCACACGATAAATAGGGGGGAGAGGTTAGACATGAGAAAATGCTGGACAGTAGGAAAACAACATTAATCAGAGACGGCAAATTAAGGAAGAGCAAGATGTGTTTGTGTCACAGCTGCTTTGTCAGAAAAAGACAGAAACTGCACTCAGAGAAAAAAGGGAGAGGCAGAGGAAAGCTAGGCGAAAGCCACTTGTGACTAGCAAATCTTCTCAAAGACTGCTTTCAGGCATTAGTGACTTCAGTCATTTACAGTGTGCCCAAAGCAGTAAATAGCCCTCAGCAAGAGGGACAACCCTACCTCTGCAACCGACTGTGTGTAGGGCCAAACAAGCAGAAAGCCTCTATGGCAGACTGACTGTCCTCAGACTATTGTCCTACATAGGAGCCCACCAGCAGTGCAGCCGCTGTACCTACTCATAGGCCTTGAAACCTGGCAGCAAGCTAAAGACTCACCTCTCTTAGCTTAAATGTTACCCACTCTTTGATCTTGGCAGCTTTCTCTTGAACAATTTTGGCTTCCTCAGTCCTCAATTGCTTCTGTGCCAAAAAAAGATTAAATGCATTAGGAGAGTACAACTAACTGTTCTCAGTAAGTTACTGCATCAGGAGTGACTTAAACATTGAAGCTCCCATTCCAGATGTAAGATTTAAGCCTGCTATTTGGATATTATTATTTATCTGGCCTCTGAAAAGTCAAGCTCTAAGTTGTCTTACATGATCCCTGGAGTCAAATTCAGAGGGTTGTTTCAAGAGTTTATTGCGGAATAGCAAAATCCAGCTCAGGTAATGACTGCCCACCTACCACAGTGTCTTTTGAGTACAATCTGAAACTTTTCCTGTTTTCGATGGGTTTGCAACGTTGTTGTTTGCTGTTGAGCATCTGTAGTGTTCCCCCAGCCTACATGTACAGATATTGTTGGTTGAAGTTAATAAGAATTAAGCAGTGCCTGTAAGTGATTTATAAACCACTAATAATTCCAAGCAAAAGGGATTCAATTGCTGCCAGCATACATGTAGAATATAGACTTTAATGTTGCATGAGATGGAAACTAATACCACCAATGTATTTAACACATGCAATGTTCTCACTGAGAAAGTAAATAAATTTTTAAAAAAGATAGCAGATTCAGAATAAAAAAAAGCTCCAAAACTTGACCTTGAAACATGAAGACTTGCTAAGAGGTTTTGAGATGGTGTAAGTGATTGCATGTTTACATACCCATTAAAACAGGTTATAGTCCACACAAAGGTGTTATGGGAATACTGTTGATTTGCACAATGAACATTTTTGCCCAAGTATCTGCTTGGGTAATATTGCTACAACATAATTTTTGCAGCTGTGTTCTCAGCTGTGTTTTTTTCCTTTTCTGGGATTTCCTTTGAAAGATGCTAGATTGATACTATGATCACCTGAAGCCTTCTGTTCATCTCCTGTGTGGCTTCATCAGAAGTAATGTCACTGAAAGGTCTCCTATCTACATAATAATTTAAACAACTACAAGGAGATATCAGTTCCAGGAGCGAGGGAGGGGGAATATACTCTGTATGGCACATTCAGCCCTGGTTTCTCTAATTAAATGAACAAAGGTAATACCTAATACTTTCTGGCAGCAGTTGGTGGTTTCCCTGCTAGACTTTTTTTTCTGATGTGAACAAATACTAGTAATTATGATAATAAAATTGTCAGTGCTTCCCCCCCTTTTTAAGTTTTTCATACTGAAGAGCATAAGTTCACTTAATGAATACCATATAAATACACAGTAGACTTCAGGAAATTCCCCACATCTTCACATCGCTTTTAATCACCACATGCTATTCATCACCACTACTGTACATTTAAAAGCTCTTATTCAAATATGCCTGCTGACTTCAAAATAGACCTTGGAAACATTATGGATAGCAGTAACATTTGTAGTTGAGCATAATGAAATAAAAGTAATCAAATCTGATGCTTCAAGAGGAGGATTTATTTCATTTTCCCCCTTGAATATGGCTCTGTGTGTTCCTAATCATCAGGTACCAGTCTTTGCTGGAGTCAGAATACTAGACATGCCTACCAGTCTGAAATGATCTGGCACATATAGTGAATCCACCATAGTCCTCTGAATATCCACCACATCGGTAATGCCTTTGAAACCCTAATGACTTAGACTAGTCTCAAAGCAGGGACCAAGAGGTAAAAGGTTCAGAGCATTGCTATGCTACATGGTGAAGTGCAATGCCAAGGTTTTATTCAGGGTCCTAAAGTAGAATAGTGACATGACAACAGCATTGTCACAGAGCTTAGTAAGCCCTGCCTCTGAGCAGAACCAATTTATTCAGGCATAGCACCCGTAGATGCAGTTATTGTGCTTTAAGATCCAGAAGCAGTTAGAGATTCTTTGTGTCCCATGCTATTGTGTGGTCCAGACATGACCTCAGTGTTCTCATATTAACCCTCTGAACTCCACAGCTCTCCCCATTTCAGTGAAAACAAATAGGATGCCTTACCAGGACCCTTAGTGACCTTCCAGCACTGCCACTGTCTGATCCCATCCCATTCCAAAACTAAACTGGTGACCCTGATAAAGAGTGCTTCTCATCTGAAATTGTTAAGCTTCAGCTTTCATTTCTAGAATCTCATTTTGCATCTTGTTGCTAGAATAAAAAGATTTCTACTAACAGAATATTTAACAACTCGTGTTTGTTGATTTTAATCAAATCACACCTTGCATTTTTGGGTAAATGAGAATTTCTTCCATCTTTGATTGCAAGAGTTGCTTCCAGACCTTGATCACTATTGTAGCTCCTGAACACCTTCTTTCTCCTCCAAAATGCAGAAGCTTCATCTACATTCTGCCCAAGCAAGCTGGCCTGGGAAAGTGACCTGAAACCCAGAGTACTACAAAGATCTGATGCTGAATCTCCACACTACACTTGGTCTGAGTAAATTCAGATAGCTTACCCATCTATTTTGCCCTGGAAATAGGTGACAATTAGTTAAAAGTAAAATGTAACTCAAATGGCAAAGTATTTTTTGTGTAAAATTCTAATGAGCTATTTCCATCTAAAGGTAATTTACTTAGTAACATATAAGAATACCTCATTCCTCATGTTAAAGGACACAGGGCAAGGCCTTTACTAGAGCTGAAATACAAGCCCTGCTGTAGATGTAGCTCCTTCCTTCCACCAACTGAGAATAGAAGAGACCAAGAACTATCCATACCAAGAAACAGCTGCTCTTTTATAACCAGGACATCTGACAAGACGTGAACTATGCTAAAGGATTGATGAAGACTGGGAAAAGTCACTTCCCAAGAAGTAGCATATGCTGAGTCAGAGATGAGCTACATAATGATTTTGCAGAGCAAACTGTATGCTAGAAAGCCAGAGAAATACTATGACTAGATTCTAGCATTACAATTTAGGGTCTTAACACTGACTCAACACTAACATAAGGAAGTTCTTTAAGGACACTGACCAATCTCCCATAATGAAGAGACAAGGCCTACTTAGGCTGAATGGATGTTTTTGTCTGAAAAGAGAAAGAAAGGACAGGATCTTGCACTGAGCAAGGCATCATTTTCCAGCTGATCTGAGGGCAACTGAGAGGCTAACATGTAATGGAGACATAATCCATACCTTTGAAACATACATTACAGAGTCTCTCCAACTCATGAAAGCTACAGGTCTCCCTGTAGAAAATACCTTTACCTGTTTCGCTAGCTGTGTCTCCAACTTGTTGATCAGATCTTCCTTTCCTTGCACTGTGCCCATCAGCTCCTGGTATTTCCTGTGCAGAGTGCTATCTGATTCACTGGTCTTCACATTGGCTAGTTTTATCTTCTCTTCCATAACTCTGACCTGTCATGACAATCACAGGCAGATAAAAAAACTCAAAACAATGCAAATGAAGGAGCTGCTTGTTCAGTGGTAAGACTAACAGAGTATTTGTGGGTTTCATATTTTTGAAGTCAGGAAAGGAAGAAAAAAAAACAACAAACCAACCCTTCAGGTCACACTTAGTTTATATCCACACTTGTGAAAGAACATTGTCCATTTGTCTGTAATGATGAAACAGTAACAGATGCAAACTGAACCATGAACAGATAAACACGTTGTGGATTGTGAAATATTTGCACATTATTAGACAAAGAGCCCATACAGGCTCTATAGTCTACATGGACATATGGGCAAGGTACATCACATTTTCCTCCTTTGCAATACCATGGTCAGCTTTTTACCTCATTCACTACCAAGGTATACACCACAAAACCCCTGCCGTTTGCTTCAGATCAAGATTTCTATAGGGAAATACACTACACAGTTCCTTCCTCCTCCCATCTCCAGCTTAGACAACGCTTTGGCAACTTCTGGGTTTTCTGACAAGTGTTTTCTCCATACCTGCTAAGGAGTTATCATGTTAGATATTTCAGAAGTTTTGCATATCTTTGAGCTCCTACCAGTGCCAACACTTGTTCATCTCAGAAAAAAAAATGAGTGTAATGCTCCTTCACTACAGACAAAGTTTCAATGCACTAAAATCTAGCTGCTGAAGTGTTTCAGTTTTTAGCAAATTTTTAAAATCTCTTCACTTCCTTCAAAACCTATCTCTCTTGATATGCCAGTCTGTTTTATCATTACCTCATCCTATTGCAATGGATTATAAGACTTCATCTCCAAAGATGAATGGAATCCCTGCAACTTAACTCAAACCTGCTAACTGCAGCATTTGACAATAGGAAAAATATTTGGTTCCAACACATCTCTGAGAGACTAAATCTGCAATGAAACCAACTCCAGATACCATTAATTTGGAACCAGGAAGGCAGAATGCAGGCAGTAATCTGAGCACTTCACAGAGTCTGTGCAAGAGCATTACTCATGCTCTGTTGAGCAGCCTATACTTCATACTTGCAGAAGCTGTGTTTTGTCCTCCTGTCTGCCTGCATTAGGCAGAGAAGCAAACTGCCTCTTCCTCATACTGAATCAGAAAGGTAGGCGCCCAACATCCGAGCCAGAAAATTAAGCCTGCTGAGTCAGATGTGTTTTCATTAGAGTTTAGGGTGATTATAGTAAAAAGAAATCACCCCTCTTTTCTGCCTAATGCCCAAATGCTGACTCTGTACTACAGACTCAGAGAGGGGACTGCAAACATGTGATTTCCTTAATTGAGGTTGGCAGCTACAGGGAGCCCATTGAATCAACAAATCCAACCCCCTAGACCCCTGGAGAGAAAGATAACAAGGGATTTTGCACTTGATGTGGAGCCCTCTCATTTGTCAGCTGCTTCTCATTCACGGTGAATATACTTGTTAGTGGACAGGAATGGTCCTACTCCTATGCTGTCACTTCTTCAGGCTGTCAGGCAGCAATGAAGTATTTCTCTAGGAACATTTATGTCTATATGTGGTTAAGGCTGCTGGAAAGGCATATTTCGAGGGTTGCTAGTCTTTATGACCATGGCTGCAGAACTGCTAGTGGCAGGTTAGAGAAGGCAACCCTCCTTTCTGCTGGTGGCAGATGACTGAAGACAACTCTCATTTCTCCTACACCTTCCCAGACAAGTTCTCCCTTTCTTCTCCATTCTCTGACCTGGCTTTGACTTGGTCTCCATCTGCTCCCTTGCTGTCATTGCATCTTACCATATCATGGACACTCTACTCCTGTCATTGAGGTGTCTGCTAGTGTGAAACCTCCTTCTTTGGCCTGTGGCAATAGCTACATTTCCTGCTGGTGCTCTCACTGTGACAATATTACCCTTGCCTGTCTTGGCTGGGCATGGACTTACTGATATCGCTTTCAAGAACAATTCTTGTTCTTGGTTGGCATTTGCTGGTCTAGCAGTGAGGCCAACAGCATGGTGACTAGACACAGCATCTTTCCTATATTTAAGCTGGCCAGAAAAAATCTTGATGTCAATGTCAAGCTGGTATGGAACAGTACATTCTGCAGACAGAATATCTTACCAGGTATTTCAAGTTCTTGATTCCTAGGCAACATGTTTCCTAGTGCATATAACACTGCCTATTCAGTCCTTCACTACTGAAGTAATCTGACAGCCTTCCTTGGCCATCTTGCATGGCTTTTAGTTCTGCGCTTTAATCTCTGACTCAATGCTCAGTCCTGCAGCTCTTGTCCAGCTGGAGGGAGCTGGTTCACTTCAAACCCTCCCTTCAGCAGTGGTCTGCAGTGATGCAGGAGCTCAGACCATCTGGCCCTTCCTGGTTCTTTTGTTTTTATAATACTCCTTACAGCGCAGACTGTACTACAGTCTGCTTCCCAAAGGTCCATTATTATTTACAGCCTGTTCACAAGCTGAAGTCTCTCGCTCCCCACTTCTCCATGATTCAAGAAGCATAGAAGGACTACCTTAGACAATATGCCTAATTTTCATTTGGTTACAGTAATATGCAATTAATCCAGCTCTTACTGCTTTTCTCCACAGGGTCCCAAGCCAGAGCAGTAGTTACTGAAAAGAAAGTCCAAAACAACTGATAGCTTTTGCAGACACATCCTCACTTCTTTCACAGAACCTTCTCTACTTGTAGACAAGTCTTTACCAGTACTCTGAAGTGTTTGTTTTCTGAGGACCTGCCAGGCAGTTCTATCTCTGTGCTTTAATCCTGAGGTACAACATTCCCTTCCTTCTCCATAACCAAGCATGCCTATCATGGATGAAGGGGTAAAAGCTGTGAAGCTGAGAGGCAGATATAAGGTATTGTTTTTCACTTAGGGCTGAACCTATTTAGGCACCTGCCTGTCCATAGCTCAAGCTCAAAGACTGGGAAGTAGACCAGAAAATCCATTCACCGCTGTAAATCAATGTTTCCCTAGTAGAGCACAGCACTGCAGAGTGCTGTCTGTATGCTAGACTGGAGGGAATTTAGAGTAAGTTACTGATGGGCTTCTACTAGAGCAACCATAAGAATATCTTACCTGTTTCTCTGCATCTTCAGCTCTTTGCTCTGCTTCTATCACTCTCTGTTCCAATTCCTGCATCTTCAGAGCCAGAAGAAAAGGAGGGGAGAGGGGGAAACAAAGAAAAGAAATTAACATCACCTGGAAATTCATCTGTTTTACTCAGGAATCTTCCATTTCTTGTGCAGGTCTACAGATCTTTGGCATCTCCTGGGTTAACTGGACAGCTTTGACCAGGAAAAAAAAAGCCTTTGACCTTTTCCAGTCTTCTGCCCTACTTTGAATTTACCGGAACTGTTTTCTCATTAGTGAGCTTCATCATTCATTAAACAGGTCAAGGGAATAGTCCCGAAGTCTTGACCCCGTCTCTGCAATTTACACACCAGGGCCTGTCCCTGAAAGAAGCCGGTCTACAGCATGCCATTCTTTCCTGGTTTTGTTTCAGCTAGGATTCATTCACAATGGTAAATAAAAATCAGTACATCTTGGAAAGCTCACAGCAGGTTCTCTAAGATGCCGCATTATAACCAATGAATACTTCGCTTTGGCTTCAAAAGCATCACAGACTCATAACTGACAAGATTAACAGTGATCTTAATTTTCCTATGCTTCTTTTCATTTTAAAGAGTTTTGAAAACTGACAGTCCTGTGATTCTTTATCTGAACATTGCTGCTATTGAAGTCAAATGACACTGAATAGAGTTTAACTCTAAATGTAAATAAATCACTTCATTCTCAGTGAAATTCAGATGTACCTGAGGTTCCTCTAACAACTTACCACCAGAGTCCAGCCTTTCCCCCACACACCCCTAAGTAGCAACAAAGGATCTTATCCAGTGCTTGCAAGGTTATCATCCACCACCTGCCCTGCTCCGATGGGTCTCAGATTTAAGTGCAGTAACATGAAGTCAGTGACACTAAGTTTCATCCACTAAGCTGCAAAATTTGAGGAACGCTTCAGAGTTTCCAGCATTTACTTGTGTTTTACTAATGAAGGAATGACATAGAAGCAGCTTCAGAAGATTAAAAGAATCATGCTTCAAGCAGAAAACAAACTATAAGGGGAACCAAGCTCTCTTTTCTCTCCAAAGCATTTTGTGATTCTTGATAAAGCACCAGAGTAAAGTATTCAGGGTGGTCACTATGAGAACCAAACCAATGCTTTTAAAAATGGGACTTATTCCTCTTGGGTTGATCACCCAGAATGGGGATGACAGCATTCCACCTTCCTTCAGATGGCAACAAGACAAGTCTCCTTTTCATACATACACATTGATCATAAGAGCAGATTGACAAACATATCAGAAAGGTACCTATATATGTAGACACCTCAATGGTCATACAACTGAAAAAAGCCAACCATAACAAATTCAAACCATGAAGATCAGAAAGTACCACATTTAGCATGATATCTCTCAGGTTTGCTTTTTCAGTGCAGCAATCATGGACAGCACAGTCTATGGAGCTTAAAATCCAAATCAAGGACATTTCTTTGGCAGAGGTGCCACAGAAGATTGCACAGACAACCAAAGCTGCTCCGACCAAAGACCCAGTCTCCAAGAGTCTTGGTAGAGACTGAGCTCAAGGCAACCTAACACCGACAGCGGTAGTCTGGGTTACAACATGAGTGCGTCCATCAGGAACAGTGATCTATCCATGCATTTATCTAGTAGTCTCTTGATAGTTATCACCACAGACAGATAGCAGCAAAATCTGTCGGTGAAAGGCAGATGCTAACTGGAGACATAATACACCCTGTGAAACAAAGACTGTTTATGACAGTAACTTCAGAGTCAATGGCCTCTGCTTGTTTTCTGATGAATTGACATGGTTTACACTCACAGCACAGACATTAGATGAATCTCTGGGCCTTTTCCAAAAGGCTATCCTCTTAGACTAATAATTCAATCCTCCACAAGGTGGGCGATATCCACAAAAGACTCAGGTTACTTTAAGAAGACAGCACTGTTCTGACTAAAAAACTCCTTGTTGTCCCAGCCTCATGACAGTTTGCTTTGCACTGCTAGCAGTCCTGGATCCTGATCAGGACAGAAAATGTATGTTGGGATCATTCCTCATCACTAAAGAGTTATGAAACTTCTTGTGCAAGCACAGTGACGTGGCTAAGTTCCAGTCAAATCAATTACTTTTGCCACCCTAATTCCCTCCGGAGCCTTAAATGAACTTTTACTTTTCTTCCTGTACTACATTGTTGGGTTGTCCTACAACGAACTGCTAAATAACCGCTGTGTTTCTCATGTACACAAAACGATTACTTCACCCATCCCCAGTGTCAGTTTGTTTGTGTCACTGGAGCACATTCAGATTTAATACATCCATACTTGTAAGGCTGTTTCCAATCCCTCAATGAATTAATAATAATGCTCGGTATTTACATGGGTCCTTTTATTGAAAACGCTTTATAATTTGACAAACGCAACTTGACCCAGGTCACATAAAAAACTTCAAGTAACTCTTCTCCCAAACATTAGCCCAGACAGCTTGTATGGAAAGAAACAGGACTAGTTATATAGCCAGGCCTGCATGAGACAAAAGGCTTTTTCCAAATATTCATTGTTTATCAAAGACAGACAGAAGCAGGTTAAAAGCTACCCAGGTGGCCCTTCTAAAAGCTGCAAAAGATCCTCTTACCAACCTTTCACACAGGCTTTCCCTCTCCTGATGGCTTAGAATATGCTAAATAAAATGAAAAAAGTTCCTGCATGTCTCAGCTTCATTTTCCTCATTTTTCTCTCTTCCAGAGCTCACTCCTAACCAGGTCAACTTGCTGCCAAGGCAACAGCCTGCTATGTCGCTCACCAACAGAGGAGTATCCCTTTCTTTGTGTGTGTATAAAAAAAGTCAGCATGGAAACAACTGCCTGTTTCCAAAGAGACCAGATCCCTGCTGGTGTCCACAACAAGGCAAGACCCAGGGGTCTCACACCCTGTGGGTGTCCAGCAAGATGGCAGAGCTTTGTCTTGGAGGCCAGGGAGTGGGGTCCCTCTGCTGCACCAACCTGCAGCCAGGTTCCGCACAGCTTGGGCAGCACTGCTGGAGAGCTGAGACTGGGCTACCAATGTGGAAGTTCACACCATGTGAACGAGGGCACTGGCAGTTAAACCATTGGGTTTTAAATTCCTCATGTTCTGAACAGTGATCTAGATTATTCAATCTAAGCGGATTTCAAAAATCTGAAGTATTTAAACTGTTAGCGCATATTGTACTACCAAAGCCAAGCATAAGTGGTGGTGGGGGTTGTGAGTTAAAAATAGTAAAATCTGCCTTAAAATCATAAAATTGGTTATAAAGACTGATTTAAAATGTGGGAGATCAGGTTTCCAAGTCTTTCAATCAGTAGCTTCCAGACCCTTGAGACAACCTAGCTGGTGAGCAAGCATCACACCACTGTTAAAAAGTGGAAGTGAAGATCAGTGTTTTTTTCCCCCCTCCATTTTCTTGTTGCTGCAAACCATATCAGAGGATCTCAGGGCAATGTTCATCACAGGTTGGCAATACAGCTTCAAACTGCGACCACTTCACATTTTTCAAGATCCTCTCCCCTGCCCCTGCTCCAAAACCTTTTTGAAAATGCAGTACTCTTTCAAATAAGTCTGAATCTCATCATTCTCACAAACAGAACTGTAAGAAAAAAAAAATTTAAAAAATCACAGTTGCTATAAAGTCTATGATAAAAATCCCTGGAGCTGGCATCACTATGCCTAAAGCATGTGCCTCCTTTGGTTCTGCATCACTGCCCATCTGAAGTTGGGGAAGGATGCAGTGTGGACAGGAGGCCCAGTTGCTGTGAGTGCTGGGGAGCCCCATGGTGACTGAGGAGGGGGGGAAGGAGGGTCTCCAAGTAAGTTGTTGCAGAGCAGTCAGGAAGCTGAAGCACAGGACACTTCCCAACAGCAGTGTTCAGCACAAGCATTGCGTGCTGAGCACCTGCTCTGGTGCCTTGAGTCCAGCGGCATCAGAAGAGCCTGCCGAGCTGCCCCACTGCCCTTGAGGCTCTCCCCTTTTCACCTGACATTGAGAGTCAGGAACTGCAAACCTGCTAGCTCTCGGACCCTTCGAGTAACCCAACGACAGCGCTGTGCAAGTAGTTACAGAGTAACCTGATCACTGAACCAAGCTGCTCCTTAATCTTAACAAAGGGAACATCGCTTGGACTGAAAGGCTGGATTAATGCCAGCCAGGCCCCTTCCTTGAGGAGTCCCCTGAAGCATATGAAAATTTCATTCTCTGCCATGGCCCACAAACCTCCCTGAAGAGATAGTCAAAAAGATCTCTGGCAAGTCTATTCTCTGAAAAGAAAGTTTGATAGGTGAGTTTTTGTCCTGCATGGGGGTAGTCAGGAAGTTTCTCAAGGCAGAAATTAATAAAGCATGAGGCCACAGATTCCATCCATCCATCCCAGCAAACATAGAGTATTGCACACAAGTACTGGTTGTCTTTACCAGACCTGCACCACATCTATATATGATTTTCTTTTTTTAATGTGGCTTTATCTAAATGGACTTTACCACTTCCAATGTTTTCCAAGGTAGGTAATTGCTAAGGTCCATCTCAGAATGGATGGTGAGGGTGCTTAGAATTGCATAATTTCTTCAAATATGAGTGGTGGAGTGAATGTCTCATGCAGTATACGGCATTAGTGGAAATGTAATTACAGTGAAAGCAAGGATGAAAATTGCTCTACTCTGAAGTGGATTTCATTTGGGTGTTTTTACATCCAAAGCCAACAAACAGGAATATACACATAAAAGTTACATAATACAAAATGGAACAAAGGTGAGTGTAGAACATATGTGTCATCAGGTACAGCTTAAAAGCATTTGGAGTAAACTGCAGTCAGTTGTAAAGATCCCAACTTTATTAGCAAACTATGACTGAAAGAAACTGTTCTCACTTTCCAATAGTAATTGTATATCTGAGCAATCTTGGATTGGACTGTGATAATGTAAGCCACATTTTGAAACAAAGAAGGAACCCCACAGCAGCCTATAAACTTGGATTTTACGCCAATTAGAGGTTAGTGAAAAAGCTTTAAATTGAGTTATTTTTCAATTTGAATTAAAGAAAAATTCATACCATGATGGAAACAAAAAAAATCCCAACAACAAAACCCTCAAATCTTTGCCAGTCCTCTCCCCTAGGACTGCAAACAAGTTCACTTAGTGCACTTGAAAGATTAGTAGGAGATGCCTCTAAAACTACAGATGCCATGCAAGTTTCTAATATTCAGATCTCAAAGTATCTCAGTCCTGCTCTTCAGTAACCTCAGAATATTTCGACTGGATATGCAATGTTATTCTAACACTATGGCAATACATGTACCCCTGTCCAGTCTTTTAACATCACAGCATAATTTGCACTCCTGTAAGCTCTTCTATTGTCAGCCAAGTCCTGATCCTGCTGTTCTTATCCAAAATATCCATCTTTGCTCTGCAGCTGCCTGTCACTTCAGATATCCAGAATCTTGCTGGTATAGTGTTTTCCAGTAGTTTGAATACCTGGTGATTTCCCAGTAAATGCAGCAAAGTTATTTTCACTAATGCTACTTTTCACCACTCTGACAGGCACATCTCTGTATCTCAAGTGATAAGCAGAGCACAATGACATACTGTAATCAAGGAAGAGATCCTTACTGAAATTAAGTTCAATTGGATACCTCAGCATTTATGGATTATTTTTTTTTTGCTTCCATGCCATAATTCAGTGCAAAGAAGAAGCCACCACTGTCTCACCTTCTCAGCTAACAGCTCTCGGATCTTGCTTGCCTGCAAGCGGAATTTGAAGAGCTGGGACTCCAGTGCAAGGCATCGCTTTTGCCAGTCCATACAGCTGCCATTCTCCACTGTGAGCTCTGCCATTGTGAAGTTAATCATCCATTTGGGATGTCATCTGAGATGCTCTAAAATTCCTACAGAAGAGAAAGGAAGAAGGAAAAAAAAAGAAAAAGTATTTCAGATGGGCAAACTTTTCACCCCTTGTGCCTAGACTTCCTTGGTCCATCTTACAGGACTGGTAAGAAGGGCCATTTCTTCCACAAGAAGATGATGAAATGTTACTACCCCAAGTTACTGATATTGGCCTCTGTCAGAGGTCACTCTTTTAATGGATAACAGATAAATATTTAAATAAACTTTTACCTTTAGAGTGAGTAAATAATTTACTAATGCATCGTACTGTATATTCCACAGCCTTACTGGCATCCTTACAGCCTTGCTCAGCATCTACCTATAGACTAGGAGTATTTTTACTCCTGCCTCCTTTGTACCAGTATAGCTGTAAATTCTCAAGTCACTAAAACCTCTTAAACATAACTCAGGTCACACACCCTTATTAACTTGGGGCACCAGTGCCTTATCTCATACAGACTGTGTTAAGAGGATATGATTTATGAAGCAACAGTGTTCTCAATCCCTGACTACTTGATACAGCCAGTCCATAAGACTGGAAGAGTAGCTGTACCACAGTATCTAAACAATTGCTCTGTTAAAACACAAAGAGATCCCAGCCAGGAATAAACTGAGGCTGAAGACAAAAACCTACAGGTCTACTGAAGTCTCTGTAGACATCAAGAGATATACACAACTCCACAAAGTGGAAAAAGCTGTTGTTTTACTTTCTGACTCAGTAACTGTTTAGACATTTCATACTTTGTGCTCATTGTAAAAGATACGTAAAACGTAGGTAATAAGCATCCTCAATCAAATTCAGGCATTTGTGAACACTCACAAAAAGGTTTATTATATCAACTCAGTGTGTGCAGGCCAGGAGCCAGCTGTATTACCCTACAGTAACAAATGTTTACAAAGCCAGAAGAGTTATCAGTTCATCAGCTTCATCAAAACACTGAAATCCATACTTATTAAAGGAAGTTCTCACCTGCTCACAGGCAAACTAAATGCTTTCCTTAACTGAGACCAAAGTAACGGACAAAGACTCGGGAGAGACCAATGAAGTCGCACTGCCTCATTGCCTTTACATCTGCCTTTGCAGGGTGGGAAAACTTCAGATGTCCCTCTAGTTGTACCCACTTGCCAGGACATGTGGCTCATATTTTGCACATAAGAGACCTGAGATTCAAGTTACCCTAAGTACAGATAACAGTGTAAGTAGACATAACACAGCAAGCCACTCTATCCAGCTATGTTCGTGCTGTTCTGAGTTAAGGAAGACTTCTTTTATACCCTTTGGCTACAAACATTACCTGTGAGTTATTTTATAGACAGATCACTTTGTTCAGCAATAGAAAGTTTTCCAGGCAGCAAGTTGCCTGCATTTCCAATGATTTGTGAAATACTATTCCAGGTCAGAAGGTAGGTTTAAGTAAAACAAGGAAAAGGCACGCTTATGCCTAGTACTGCACCATCAAAAACACTCTGTGATAGCAAGGAAGGCCAGTATTCTATGAGCAGAACACCTACAGAAATACAGAGGCCATCCTTTTCCACAGCCCAGTCCAGCACATCGATCTAATCTCTAGCCCTAGCTCCTTGCCAGGCATTTAACCAGGTTACCTTTGGCAGACTTCATAATGTTGTAGGGTTTCCCTCTCAGGTAGTGCTATCAGTCCTTCTTAAGCCAAAAGGGTGCACTAAGTCTTGGAAGGATCCTACAACACTGTAAGTTTGTTTACAGCTAACTCTGTTCTGGACATAACTCAGCTCTCAAATTAAAATCTGTTCTCTTTCATAGAGGTATAAAGAGATTTTAGTCTTTATTCATAGAGTTTAAGTCCAAAGAGGAAGCTCTAACGGCACAAAGTAAAATAAATCTGATGTACCACACAGGTTATGTCAGAGCAAAAGTAATTTCCTCAGATGGTCCATAACTTCTGCTTGAACTAAAATACCCCATTCTGAGTAGGAAGTCTAAGACTGGGATAGATGTCCTGAATCATTAAGTCTTGTTCCTTCTCACAATAGACAACTGCATCATATAATCCCTTTAATAAATGAACACAGCCCTTCCCTAGAACTGTGCAGGCAGTTTTGCTCCCACTATTCCTGTTGTTCTAGAACCTCACCCATCTAATGAGCTGCCTTCTAATTACCAGCATAAATATAATCCTAACCAGCTTGTATCTGTTCATTCTTGTAGATTGTTGCCCTTCATCTTAGCTAGTTTTTCCTCTCCCTCATATTTACCCCTTGGTATATTTATAGATATCAGAAGCTTCTCCTTAAAGACCTCATTTTGCAAGGTTTAGAGATAAGGGGCTCTTTCAGTGTCACAAGAAAAGCTCACCGCTCTCCCTCTGCACCTGTTCCAGCTTCAGTGCATATCATGTAAGAGAGTTGCAATTTATCTTTCTCGCTCCCCTTTATAGACATGGGTGACCACAACTGCATCAGAAGGGCAGCATGCAGCCCCACCTAAGCCTTGTGTAAAGGCATTTAGTACTTTCCACTCTCCTAGGGAACACCTCACCTGATTGCATTTCCCTTTTTTTACAGCCACATTACACTGATGGTCAACATTCACAGACAAGCCAACACAACCGGAGCAGAGGAATCTCAGCTGGCTTTGCTTTTGCAAATGCCAGACATGGAAGTGGAGAGGGCCCATTATTACAATGATACTGGAAGAGATTAATAAAACACAGGTCTGTGCCAGATCTCCACAAGATGAAGAATCTCTGCACTACCAGCCATTGCAAAATTTAACAGGCCCATAGTTACCCTGTGATTGATTAGTATATCCAGATCTTTTCCTCCTCTGCTGTTACTAAATAATGCTCTCCCAGGTTTTGTGCCCACTTCATTACTACTTCTAATGTGCAATTTTACTTTGTATCATTAGATTTTATCCAATCCTTACTAATCCCCTGCGTCAGTCAACTCTTCCAGTAAAATACCTACCTTCTAACAGCCGACACCGCTGCTGCCCTCCCCCCGCCTTCAGCACAGTGTTGTCACATTCTCTTTTGTCATTTTTTTGTCTATCTTATCATTATCCTATTAATCCCCATCTCCTCCAATTAAGCTAATAACTTCCCCATGTGTCACCATATCAAATGATTTCTGAAGGCCAGAGTCTAGAATTATGGCTTTTCCTCTCCCTAGCAAAAATCTTATCCTTTTTCAGGGAAAAATATTGTATCACAATGTCTCACATTTACCCCTAAATTACAACTTTACTTATAGCTTTAAATTTATTCCAAATTCTCATTTATTGTTAAATGCATCATTCCTTCTCCCCCATTCTCCTGAACATAAGCAGTTCACCTGTACTTTATGAATTACAATATCAACTTTATCTTAACAGACTGACTTTAAATCCTTGCTACTGGACCTGCCATTTCCCATGCTTTTTTTGTAATTCTTAGTCATCTTAATCCACTAAGTTCTTTGATTCCTCCTCTCCTCCAGATATTGGTCCTTTTCATATCAGAAAAAGAATTTATATGGTTATATAAAACTGGTTCTTTTTTCCCCTCTGGCCTATGAAGAAATTGGGAATCAGATACTTTCAGATGCAGTATTCTTACTTTAGGAACTTGGAAAACGGGAGGCAGCCACTTTGTTCAAAGATGCAGAGATTTTCAAAACTTCATTCTTAAATGCATACTGATGCTTCTTAAAGAGTAGCTTGATTTTCAGTGTTAAGTATCAAACAACTTCCAGTGAAGACAACGGGAGCTGCAAAGTCCTTACTACTGGGGGGGGTGTGGAAATGGCAGAACCAGCTGCTAAATGCAGACATGAGACTTCTAGTTTTCGCTACATCTGTAAGTTTTGATTTTACATCAGAGACAGTTCTGGAGCTAAATGCTATATCCAAAATCAATATGCATAAATTTGCTTGGAATGTCCATGTTCAGTTGTAATTCTGATTAACCTAAAATTTATACCAGAACATCACGGGTTTTTTTTGTTTGTTTTAGACCAGAATCAGCTGATGTCCCAGATCTTGGTGGATCCAGACTAGAATTCAAAACACTTGAGAGACTTTGTATATTTCCACCTGAAAAGCCTTCTGAGAATAAAAAGCTATAAATCAGCATGAAGACTTTCAGGTGCAGATATAAATGCAAGTAAAGCGTTTGCAGCTTTTTTCATTCAGTGCAAACAAGTGAAACAGTATTTCCATATTTCAAATGTGAGTGCCGCCTCAGCTCAGCAATCGGTTTACTCAGGCTATTACAGAGGATTCACTCAGCACAGGAGTGCAGTTCTTAGCCCCTGCCAGTAAAATGCACCAGACCCTGCCTGAACACTGGAGCTGAATACCGGTCTAACTTTCAGCTACCATCTTACTACAAAAGGAATCTGTAGAAATAGGATAAACGTATCACATGAAGGGAGAGTGATTTCCTTCCATGTCACCGCATCAACACCAAGAAGGTCAGCAGTACAGGCGACGGTCAAAACTCAGTGTGGAAAACCTGTACTACTAATCAACTCCCCACCCCCAGTCACCTCATTTTCCACTTGGTAATCAGTTTTGCCCCCCAGCTTTTTAATCCTGAGGCCATTGGAATTGTTCAGACACACAGTCATTTCCCATTCACGAGTGCGGCCTAGGATATGCAGAGCACAGGCAAAAAGTAACGTGACAAGCTGTGGGAAAGGCAGGTTTGGCGAGGGTCGGGGGGGGGAAATACATAATAATTTCCCTCAGCATCAGCGCAGGGGCTTGACTAGTAAAAGTGCTAGATGGCAGGAAGAGGGCACCCAGTTTTACCATCCCGCCTTCAGAGGTCTTGCCCCGCACACCGAGGCTTACCAGGAAGACAGCAGAGACCGCAGGACTCACATATATTTACTTTTGGGCTGCATTTTCCCCCTCGTGAGGCCGTTCCTCCCCTCGCCGCCTCCATGCAGCTTCAGGGACCAAAGTCCCAAACCCGAAGGCAAGCCTATTTATTTTAAGCGGCAAACCTCAATTAACAGAGATGACACAACGCCACCCTCAGAACGCTCCCGTCAGTCCCCTTACCGTCACCTTG